>NC_088401.1:18431424-18731424 GCF_034236695.1 Oncorhynchus nerka | reverse complement strand
CCACTTTACAACACACAGAGACACAGGGACACAGACACAGAGACACAGACACACAGAGACACAGGGACACAGACACACAACTCAGCATGATAGGTCCTGTGCGTCCCATCTCTCTTGGAATCGGGGTCGGGTGGAGGTGGGTGGGGGGTGGGAGGGCGGCACCTGTCAAGGCCAACCCCTGTAGCTCCCCTCTCCTTTTTAAAAATTCCCCCAGAAAGCCAGAAACACACACACTGCCTGCACCGGAAATAGATCAGATATGAAAAAACATCATGCATTCTCAGTCACCCACAGTAAAGGTGTATAGTCAGCATCTAAAGTGAACCACTATTGTGTTTATATCAGTAGATGCCTTAACTCTGGTCTTAACTAAGCTGTGTTCATCTACATTGAAGTGTAAACAACCATATCTGGTTGTCTAGTCGGTCCACTGTATATGAGTGGCTTGGTTACTTCTGTTTTGACAAAGAGTTGAACGGTCCAAGAATAACAACTAGCTGTGCACCTCTGAAAATAATGGAGCGCCGCCATCTTTGTGAAACAGAATAAATCAAGAGAGACTGGTTGACATTTAATTAGGTGAAGGAGTTGTATTTTTGTTTGATTTCACCGCTGGATTCCCTGCCTCTAGCCTACACTACATTGTTGTTGAATGTTCCCTCTTTCCACTTCTCTAGTTTTCTCTCTATTAAACTGTTTTCTTTCTCTCTCTCTCCCTCAACACTTACATATCCTGTAGTCTACTCCCCCACTCTGACATCAGCGTTCGAAAGCTTAGCAGCGCAATTTCCTCCCAATCCAAACTGGTTGTTCTTTCCCTGAAACTCTAGAGGCAGGCAACGCTCACCTCTGACCCCTGGTCCAGCCCCTGCGGCCCCCTCTGAGTGGGGTGAGGGGTTACAGGTCAGCCCAGTGTCTGTGCTGTGCAGACTGTGTGTCTGCAGGACAGAGTGGGAGCACATGGCCCTCCAGTAATCCCTCTCCAGTTTCCCACAGTAACCAACCACTAACCAGGCAGGCCCTCAGTCTCTGTCCCACAGTCAGCCCCTTGCTCAGCTCTGCTCTGACACACACACACATGCTCTATTCATAGAAGTAGAATGAATCAAACAGTCTAGAATGGTACAGCCCAATATGGCCGCTGGACTGGTCCATTTGCACTGTTATAGAATATTGCCTTGAATTGGAATGCCCATTTTAGTAGTTCCCATCTTCCCATTTCATAGTTATTGTGTTGTCATCCTGCTCCAGATTGATGGACTACAGACTGGAGCACTTACACAGGCTGGCTGGGTTGAGGAAGCAAATGTGTGTATATTCCGCAATTGTGTTTATGGGAGAGCTTCTGTGGTGCTCTGACAGGGTTGGCTCCATGGTGGGACATGTTTATGTGTATCTTTGTGTGTTAGTGTCTCTCCTGACCTCTTTCTTGTCCTCCCTGTATTTCAGAGTTGCGTGACTTTGAACAAGACGACCAGCAGGACATTGAGGTGGATGAGGGGAACACAGCTGTGATCGTATGTCACCTCCCTGAGAGCCAGCCCAAGGCACAGGTCCGCTACAGTGTCAAACAGGAGTGGCTCGAGACCTCCAAGGGTATGGATCGATCATTCTATTACAGGCCTATTCTCTCTCCCTGTCTAGTTTGCATTCTATCCCCCTCTCACTTCCTCCCTCTTTCTCTCTCCTTGTACTCTACTGTAATTAATACTTTTTCTCTCTCTTTGGCATTCTCTCTCTCTTTCGCTCCCCCTCTCTTTATCTCTCTCTCTTTCACTATATCTTTCCCTGGATTACTGGAATGCTGTATCTATCCGAGCTATCTGGCCCATCATTAAACTGCAGGCAATTATCTGGGTAATGTTGAAACATGGGAATACTCTTGTTTATTTTGCAACCATTTATTTCTTGAGTTATTTGAGAGAAAAAGGCCCTCTCTGTGGCTGATATGTAGATGGCTGGGAGCCTTAGGAGGGGATGTGTGGCTTACAGCGAGAGAGGGAAATGATAACCACGTTGAGGAGAGTTCACTGGCTGTCTCTCTGTGAGACTCAAGGACACCACCATGTGGCTGGTGCTGACAGTGCACTCTGTTGTTGAAAGTGCTGTAGGCCTAAATCAAATCAAATCACATTTTATTGGTCGCATACACATGTTTAGCAGATGTTATTGCGGGTGTAGCAAAATGCTTGTGTTCCTAGCTCCTACAGTGCAGTAATATCTAACAATACACAACAATACACACATCAAAAAAGTAAAATAATGGAATTAGGAAATATAGAAATATTAGTATGAGCAATGTTGGAGTCCGGAGTATAAATAAATATATATACAGTACCAGTCAAAGGTTTGGACACCTACTCATTCAAGGATTTGATTTATTTTCATTATTTCAAACATTGTATAATAATAGTGAAGACATCAAAATGGAAATAACACATATGGAATCATGTCATAACCAAAAAAGTGTTAAACAAATACAAATATATTTGAGATTTGAGATTCTTCAAAGTAGCTACCCTTTGCCTTGATTACAGCTTTGTACACTCTTGGCATTCTCTCAACCAGCTTCATGAGATAGTCACCTGGAATGCATTTCAATTAAAGGTGTGCCTTGTTAAAAGGTCATCTATGGAATTTCTTTCATTATTAATGCGTTTGAATCAATCAGTTGTGTTGTGACAAGGTATGGGTAGTATACAGAAGATAGCCCTATTTGGTAAAAGACCAAGTCCATATTATGGCAAGAACAGCTCAAATAAGCAAAGAGAAAAGACAGTCCATCAAAACATGAAGGTCAGTCAATACAGAACATTTTATGAACTTTGAAAGTTTCTTCAAGTGCAGTCGCAAAAATCATCAAGCGCCATGATGAAACTGGCTCTCATGAGGACCGCCATAGGAATGGAAGACCCAGAGTTACCTCTGCTGCAGAGGATAAGTTCATTAGAGTTACCAGCCTCAGAAATTGCAGCCCAAATTAATTCTTCACAGAGTTCAAGCAACAGACACATCTCAACATCAACTGTTCAGAGGAGACTGTGTGAATCAAGCCTTCATGGTCGAATTGCTGCAAATAAACCACTACTAAAGGACACCAATAAGAAGAGGAGACTTGCTTGGTTCAAGAAACATAAGCAATGGACATTAGGCCGGTGGAAATCTGTCCTTTGGTCTGATGAGTCCAAATTTGAGATTTTTGGTTCCAACTGCCATGTCTTTGTGAGATGCAGAGTAGGTGAGCGGATGATCTCCACATGTGTGGCTTCAAGACTGTTGGAAAGGCCAAGAGTATGCAAAGCTGTCATCAAGGCAAAGGTTGGCTATTTGAAGAATCTCAAATATATTTTTATTTGTTAAACACTTTTTTGGTTACTACATGATTCCATATGTGTTATTTCATAGTTTTGATGTCTTCACTATTATTCTACGATGTAGAAAATCGTAACAATAAAGAAAAACCCTTGAATGGGTAGGTGTTCTAAAACTTTTGACCAGTAGTGTATATATATATTTACAAAAGTATGTGGAAACCCCTTCAACTTAGTGGATTCGGCTATTTCAACCATACTTGTTGCTGACAGGTGTATAAAGTCAAACACACAGCCATGCGATTTCCATAGACCATCATTGGCAGCAGAATGGCCCATACTGAAGAGCTTAGTGACTTTCAATGTGGCACCGTCATAGGATACCACCTTTCCAACAATTCAGTTCGTCAAATTTCGGCCTTGCTAGAGCTGCCCCGGTCAACTATAAGTGATGGTATTGTGACAGCTCAGCTCAGCCGTGAAGTGGTAGGCCACACAAGCTTACAAAACAGGACCGCCACGTGCTGAAGCACCAAGCGTGCAAAAATGGTCTGTCCTCGGTTGCAACACTCACTACCGAGTTCCAAACTGCCTCTGGAAGCACGTCAGCACAAGAACTGTTTGTCGGGAGCTTCATGAAATGGGTTTCCATGGTCGAGCAGCCGCACACAAGCCTAAGATCACCATGCGCAATGCCAAGTGTTGGCTGGAGTGGTGTAAAGCTCACCGTCATTCTGGAGCAGTGGAAATGCGTTCTCTGGAGTGATGAATTACCCTTCACCATATGGCAGTCAGACAGACAAATCTGGGTTTGGCAGATGACATGAGAACGCTCCTGACCCAATGCCTAGTGCCAACTGTAAAGTTTGGTGGAGGAGGAATAATGGTATGGGGTTATTTTTCATGGTTCGGACCCCTTAGTTCCAGTGAAGGGAAATGTTAACGCTACAGATTACAATGACATTCTCAATGATTCTGTGCTTCCAACTTTGTGCACAAAGTGAGGTCCATAAAGAAATGGTTTGTCGAGATCAGTGTGGAAGAACAGGACTGGCCTGCACAGAGCCCTAACCTCAACCCCATCGAAAACCTTTGGGATGAATTGGAACGCTGACTGCAAGCCAGGCCTAATCGCACATCGCACACCTAAAAACATCAGTGCCCGACCTCACTAATGCTCTTGTGGCTGAATTGAAGCAAGACCCTGCAGCAATGTTCCAACATCTAGTGGAAAGACTTCCCAGAAGAGTGGAGGCTGTTATAGCAGCAAAGGGGGGGGGGCAACTCCATATTAATGCCCATGACTTTGGAATGAGATGTTCGACGAGCAGGTGTCCACATACTTTTGGTCATGTAGTGTATATATGTTATGGGATGAATAGACATTGTGGACAGTAAGTGGATAGAATATGTAGTATACCTGAAGATTATGTAGGATAGAATAGTGTATGTACAGCAATAGTTAAATAGGATGGCCTTGACTAGAACACAGTATATACATATGAAATGGGTAAAACAGTATGTAAACATGATTAAAGTGACCAGTGATTCCATGTCAATGTACACAGGGTAGCAGCATCTAAGGTGCAGGGTTGAGTAACTGGGTGGTACCAGGCTAGTGACCGTGACTAAGTTCAGGGCAGGGTACTGGGTGGAGGCCGGATAGTAATGGCTATTTAACAGTCTGATGGCCTTGAGATATAAGCTGTTTTTCAGTCTCTCGGTCCCGGCTTTAATGGTTAAGCCCGCTCAGGATACTCAAGTCACTATAATTCTGGAGTCGCTTTTATTCTAAATAAGAATATAATATGTTTCTAAACACTTCTACATTCATGTGTATGCTACCATGGTTATCGGTAATGAATCGTGAATAATGATGAGTGAGAAAGTTACAGACGCACAAATATCATACCCCCAAGACATGCTAACCTCTCACTATTACAATAACAGGGGAGGTTAGCATTTTTGGGAGGGGTATGACAACTCATCATTATTCACAATTCATTCAGGATGATCCATAATCATGGCAGCATCCACATGAATGTAGAAGTGTTTACCTATTCTATTCTTATTTACAATAAAAGTGACTCCAAAATAACCCAATACATTATTTACCATTCACTTCTATTGGGCACAGAATAATCTGAAACACAACCAAAACAAACAGAAAATGCATCCAACAAATGTGTAGTCACAAGCTTGATGCAGTCATTACACGCTATGCATATGGGACCAAATACTAAACTTTACTTTTGAAAGTACTAAACTTTTGAATTTGTCCCAATACTTTTGACCGCCTAAAATGGGGGGACTATGTAGACAGAGTACTGGATTTTCTAAACCGTTCACCTGATATGGATGAAAATACCCCCATATTAAAGCTGACAATCTGCACTTTAACCTCATAGTCATTGTATAATTTCAAATCCAAAGTGCTGGAGTACAGAGCCAAAACAACAACACATGGGTCACTATCCCAATACTTTTGGAGCTCACTGTACATGGCTTGCCCTGTCTATGCCCAAGGATTACAGCGACAGAATTGTCTCTCGGACCAGTTGTAATTGTGTTGGCCTATCACTATCCAGTACCTACCCAGTGTAGCCTCAATGTTTAAAAAACTCCCTCTGTCTGTCTGTGAACAGGGAACTACCTGATCATGCCATCAGGGAACCTGCAGATAGCCAACGCCACTCTGGACGATGAGGGGCCGTACAAGTGTGCTGCTTACAACCCTGTCACACAGGAAGTCAAGACCTCCACCTCCACTGACCGCCTGCGCATACGCCGTGAGTCACCATGACCAAACACGACCAAACACGACCAAACTCTCATTATGAGCATGATAAAGTGATGTGATTTGTAACATTGAAATACCTCTTAATAAGAATTGAACAAGGCCAGTTAGACTTCATTGATAAACAATCCCTCCCTCCCTCCAGGTTCAACATCAGAGGCGGCCCATATCATCTACCCCCCAGTGTCTCGCTCCATCATGGTCACTAAGGGACAGCGTCTGGTTCTGGAATGTGTGGCCAGCGGCATTCCCACCCCGCAGGTCACATGGGCCAAGGACGGCCAGGACCTGCGTTTCCATAACAACACGCGCTTTCTGCTCAGCAACCTGCTGATTGACTCAGCGGGCGAGGGCGACTCAGGGACATATGCGTGTCACGCTGACAACGGCATCGGATCGGAGAGCGCCGCTACAGTGCTGTATGACGTGCTGGTGTTCGGTGAGTTGGGACGAAACTTTGGGTTCAGTAGGATGATACTAAGATGAGGTGTTATGGAGGTTTGTAGGTTCCTGTTCCTCTGAAGGCCCTGTGTGATGACACATATTACAAGTTGTGAAAGGATCTGAAACAGAGTTACTGTAGCAGTGAGGTGGGGTTAAGGAGAGTGAGGAGAGACTTGATGATTAGACTGACTCCCGTTTGGCGAAGCGAGAGAATAGTGGGTGCTGTGTGTTTGTGTGTGTGTGAGCTTGGCAGAGCGTTGTAAAAGGGCAGGGTTGTGTTATTTAGAATGTGTGTGGAGGCAGAGCTCTCATAGCAGGACTGGGTGAGTGTTTTTACACTGGTTCTGTGTGAGTTTGGGTTGTGTGCTCGTCTCGTAGCAGCTGGCACTAATTAAAGTGTGAGGGCTGCTGAAGGGATAATGAATTCTGCCTCTTCATGACCAGCCAACCATCAACTGACTGGCTTGGCCTGTCTCTGCACGGCACTCACTCACTCATTCACACACACACACACACACACACACACACACACACAAATATACATGAACACACACGCCGGCACGCACAACCATACAAACATACTTAATTAAGACTTAATCAAGCTCACTCCCACACAACCATACAGACATACTTAATTAAGACTTAATCAAGCTCACTCCCACACAACCATACAGACTTAATCAAGCTCACTCCCACACAATCATACAGACATAAATTAAGACTTAATTAAGACTTAATACAGACATAATTAAGACTTAATCACTCCCACACAACCATACAGACATAATACTATCAAGCTCACTGCCACACAACCATACAGACATAATTAAGACTTAATCAAGCTCACTCCCACACAACCATACAGACATACTTAATTAAGACTTAATCAAGCTCACTCCCACACAACCATACAGACATACTTAATTAAGACTTAATCAAGCTCACTCCCACACAACCATACAGACATACTTAATTAAGACTTAATCAAGCTCACTCCCACACAACCATACTTAATTAAGACTTAATCAAGCTCACTCCCACACAACCATAATTAAGACTTAATCAAGCTCACTCCACACAACCATACAGACATAAGACAGACATACCATACAGCCATACTTAATTAAGACTTAATCAAGCTCACTCCCACACAACCATACAGCCATACTTAATTAAGACTTAATCAAGCTCACTGCCACACAACCATACAGACATAAATTAAGACTTAATCAAGCTCACTCCCACACAACCATACAGACATAATTAAGACTTAATCAAGCTCACTGCCACACAACCATACAGACATAATTAAGACTTAATCAAGCTCACTGCCACACAACCATAGACATAATTAAGACTTAATCAAGCTCACTGCCACACAACCATACAGACATACTTAATTAAGACTTAATCAAGCTCACTGCCACACAACCATACAGACATAATTAAGACTTAATCAAGCTCACTGCCACACAACCATACAGACATAATTAAGACTTAATCAAGCTCACTCCCACACAACCATACAGACATACTTAATTAAGACTTAATCAAGCTCACTGCCACACAACCACAGACATACCACTTAATCAAGACACAACCATACAGACATACTTAATTAAGACTTAATCAAGCTCACTCCCCACACAACCATAACAGACATAGACGTAATTAAGACTTAATCAAGCTCACTCCCACACAACCATACAGACATACCAAGACTTAATCAAGACAACCATACAGACATAATTAAGACTTAATCAAGCTCACTGCCACACAACCATACAGACATAATTAAGACTTAATCAAGCTCACTGCCCACAACCATACAGACATACTTAATTAAGACTTAATCAATAGCATCTTAATTAAGACTTAATCCCACACAACCATACAGACTTAATTAAGACTTAATCAAGCTCACTCCCACACAACCACAGACCATAACAGACATAACCATACAGACATAATTAAGACTTAATCAAGCTCACTCCCCACAACCATACAGACATAATTAAGACTTAATCAAGCTCACTGCCACACAACCATACAGACATAATTAAGACTTAATCAAGCTCTCACACAACCATACCATAATTAAGACTTAATCAAGCTCACTCCCACACAACCATACAGACATACTTAATTAAGACTTAATCAAGCTCACTCCCACACAACCATACAGACATAATTAAGACTTAATCAAGCTCACTCCCACACAACCATACAGACATACTTAATTAAGACTTAATCAAGCTCACTCCCACACAACCATACAGACATAATTAAGACTTAATCAAGCTCACTGCCACACAACCATACAGACATACTTAATTAAGACTTAATCAAGCTCACTCCCACACAACCATACAGACATAATTAAGACTTAATCAAGCTCACTCCCACACAACCATACAGACATAATTAAGACTTAATCAAGCTCACTCCCACACAACCATACAGTCACTCACAATAAGCCATTATTCAAGCATATATGCTAGACATGACCTTACATGATACTCACAATAAACAAACAAACCATCTCTCTCTGTCTCTGTAGAGCCTCCCCAGGTGACCGTAGAGCTCCAGCAACAGGAGGTGATGTGGGGGGAGAACGCACGCTTCAGCTGCCAGGCCAGGGGTAAACCCACCCCCTCTGTCGTATGGCTCCACAACGCCCGCCCCCTGGCCACGTCGCCACGCCACCGCCTGTCTGCCCGCGTGCTGCGTGTCATCAACGTGGGCCCACAGGACGATGGCCTGTACCAGTGCATGGCTGAGAACGGCGTGGGCAGCTCGCAGGCCGCTGCCAGACTGGTCACCTTGCCAACCAGTAACCCGTCACGGTCAGGGAAGCTGACGTCCAGCCTGTGTCTCCTGAGCCCAGACAAGGTGCTGCGGGAGCAGGTCCCAGTGAAGCCCGGGGCCACGGGGAGCGTGCTGACCCTGGACTGCTCTGAGCTGACTGGGCAAATCTCTGTGGCAGAGGCCCCTGTCATCCTCAGCCAGCCCAGGACTGTCAAGGCCGACTTCTATGATCTGACCTGGAAACCTCGCCACGATGGCGGCTCTGCTGTGGTGGAGTACATCGTCAAGTACAGAAAGGTAAAGGCTGGTTAACTCATAAACCCACATGTACTAATACACACAGATTTATATTTGTCTACAACTAAATTTTAAGTTCAGCTTTTATTGTCACATCCATAAGTACAGTGAAATGCTTAACTCGCATGCTCTACCCAATAGTGCAGTAATCAATATTTAAATAGTACAACTAATAAAATTGGAGAGAAAAAATGAAATAGATATTATATAAAGTTGTCTACAACGACATATATCTTTACATGTCCTCACAAACTAACTAATGCCTCCTCTCTTCTCTCCATCAGATTGAGGACCCTTTACATGTCCTCACAAACTAACTAATGCCTCCTCTCTTCTCTCCATCAGATTGAGGACCCTTTACATGTCCTCACAAACTAACTAATGCCTCCTCTCTTCTCTCCATCAGATTGAGGACCCTTTACATGTCCTCACAAACTAACTAATGCCTCCTCTCTTCTCTCCATCAGATTGAGGACCCTTTACATGTCCTCACAAACTAACTAATGCCTCCTCTCTTCTCTCCATCAGATTGAGGACCCTTTACATGTCCTCACAAACTAACTAATGCCTCCTCTCTTCTCTCCATCAGATTGAGGACCCTTTACATGTCCTCACAAACTAACTAATGCCTCCTCTCTTCTCTCCATCAGATTGAGGACCCTTTACATGTCCTCACAAACTAACTAATGCCTCCTCTCTTCTCTCCATCAGATTGAGGACCCTTTACATGTCCTCACAAACTAACTAATGCCTCCTCTCTTCTCTCCATCAGATTGAGGACCCTCCAGGTGAGTGGACCAGCAGCTGTATATCTGGGTCTCTCCACAAGCTGACCCTGGCCAAGCTGCAGCCAGCCAGTCTGTACGAGGTGGAGATGTCTGCTAAGAACTGTGCTGGCCTGGGACAACCGGCCATGATGACCTTCAGGACAGGCAAAGGTACATTTATTTACCTATTGATTCATTTATTCATCCAAATTATTATCAGAAATGCCCCCATGTTGATGCATTCCCCGGTATTTGTGTCTTTTTGCTAATACTCTTGTTTCCGTGCCAACAGGTCGTAGAGGTCCAGGGGGACAGAACGAGCCTCCTAAAACTCCTGCAGTACCATCACCTCGCCTCTCTCGTAAGTCCCCGTCCCCCTCTCCTACTGTCCAGCATGGTTGGAACATAGATGGACCACAGTTCCAACTCTTAGCCCTTTCAGCTGTTTCTAACATCCTGCCAGTTGTTATTAAACTGGTTGACTAACTGTTAACCCCTCACTCTTCTACTCTGTACTAACATGTGATCTGTCTTGATCTCTCTCTCAATTTTAACACTAAAGGATGAGCTCACAGTAAGTCTTTGTACATTGTTTACGTTACCTGCTTGTGTCTGTGAGTGTTTTGGCTTTAGTGTGTTTGAGAGAGTGAGTCTGTCCTTGTGTCTGTGAGTGTTTTAGCTTTAGTGTGTTTGAGAGAGTGAGTCTGTCCTTGTGTCTGAGTGTTTTAGCTTTAGTGTTATTGAGAGAGTGAGTCTGTCCTTGTGTCTGAGTGTTTTAGCTTTAGTGTTATTGAGAGAGTGAGTCTGTCCTTGTGTCTGTGTGTTTTAGCTTTAGTGTGTTTGAGAGAGTGAGTCTGTCCTTGTGTCTGTGAGTGTTTTAGCTTTAGTGTTATTGAGAGAGTGAGTCTGTCCTTGTGTCTGAGTGTTTTAGCTTTAGTGTGTTTGAGAGAGTGAGTCTGTCCTTGTGTCTGAGTGTTTTAGCTTTAGTGTTATTGAGAGAGTGAGTCTGTCCTTGTGTCTGTGAGTGTTTTAGCTTTAGTGTTATTGAGAGAGTGAGTCTGTCCTTGTGTCTGAGTGTTTTAGCTTTAGTGTTATTGAGAGAGTGAGTCTGTCCTTGTGTCTGAGTGTTTTAGCTTTAGTGTTATTGAGAGAGTGAGTCTGTCCTTGTGTCTGAGTGTTTTAGCTTTAGTGTTATTGAGAGAGTGAGTCTGTCCTTGTGTCTGAGTGTTTTAGCTTTAGTGTTATTGAGAGAGTGAGTCTGTCCTTGTGTCTGTGAGTGTTTTAGCTTTAGTGTTATTGAGAGAGTGAGTCTGTCCTTGTGTCTGTGAGTGTTTTAGCTTTAGTGTGTTTGAGAGAGTGAGTCTGTCCTTGTGTCTGAGTGTTTTGGCTTTAGTGTTATTGAGAGAGTGAGTCTGTCCTTGTGTCTGAGTGTTTTGGCTTTAGTGTGTTTGAGAGAGTGAGTCTGTCCTTGTGTCTGAGTGTTTTGGCTTTAGTGTTATTGAGAGAGTGAGTCTGTCCTTGTGTCTGAGTGTTTTAGCTTTAGTGTGTTTGAGAGAGTGAGTCTGTCCTTGTGTCTGAGTGTTTTAGCTTTAGTGTTATTGAGAGAGTGAGTCTGTCCTTGTGTCTGAGTGTTTTGGCTTTAGTGTTATTGAGAGAGTGAGTCTGTCCTTGTGTCTGAGTGTTTTAGCTTTAGTGTGTTTGAGAGAGTGAGTCTGTCCTTGTGTCAGTGTGGTTATGTGTGCATTAATATGGACCAATAATAGATTTGATGTCCGTTTAACTTCTATCACTTTTCCACAGCTCCCGAGGCCCCTGATAAGCCCACCATCTCCATGGCGACAGAGACGTCTGCGTACGTAACGTGGATCCCGCGCGGTAACCGGGGTTTCCCCATCCAGTCATTCCGGGTGGAGTTTAAGAAGCTGAAAGGGAAGGGAGGGGGGGAATGGGAGGTGGCTGTCACTAATATCCCCCCCCAACGACTGTCTGTGGAGATCACTGGCCTGGAGAAAGGTGAGCTTCATCATCACCATTACCATCATCATCGTTATCCCTCATGACAAATGGCCTCATCATCCTCATCATTAGCATGACTGATTATCATCAACATTACTGTTTTAGTAATCATCATAAACATACCTATTTGAATAATGACTGAGTAATCAACACAGTTACCATTAGTGTGGTCAGAGAAAGACAGAGGTTTGTTTGGTTATTTTAACCTGTGTGTGCTTTCTGTTTCCCTGTAGGCATGTCCTATAAGTTCCGTGTGTTGGCAGTGAATGTGATTGGCGCCAGCCCCCCCAGTGTCCCCTCTAAGGCCTACACGGTGTTGGGTGGCGGCAGGCCCAACGAACGCCCTGTAGACGGACCCTACATCACTTATAATGAAGCCATCAACGAGACCACCATCATCCTCAAATGGACAGTGAGTGGAACAGGCTGTGTGTCCTTTATGTTTGTGTTGTCATCTTATACGTATGGCTGAAAACTCAAATGACTGTCATTTTGTTAATATTCAATCTTTCATATTTTTTCTCACCACAGTACACTGCCGTCAACAACACCCCCGTCTACGGTTTCTACATTTTCTACCGGCCGACAGACAGTGACAACGACAGTGACTATAAGAAGGACGTGGTGGAGGGGGACCGCTACTGGCACTCCATCAGTGACCTGCAGCCTGAGACGGCCTACGACATCAAGATGCAGAGCTTCAACGAGGGGGGAGAGAGCGAGTTTGGCAACGTGGTTATCTTAGAAACTAAAGGTAAGCAGATCTCTGTCTCTACCTGTATAGCCATCTCATTCACACGTGTACTCTCACAGAGTAATGCTATAAAAGCAACATTGTTTCTAGAATGAATTTGATAACCTGACTGTAATAAATGTTACATCAACTAAATGAACCCCTCCCTCCCCCAGCTCGTCTGAACCAGCGGCCCTCCCCGTCGGAGACGTCGTCCCAGAGACCAGAGCACTCCGGGGGGCCTGTGCCCCGCCCCAGCGACCTCCCCTACCTCATAGTGGGCGTGGTCCTGGGGGCCCTCGTGTTCATCATCGTAGCCTTCATCCCCTTCTGCCTGTGGAGAGCCTGGGCCAAAGAGAGTGAGTAGTGACGAGGATGAGGATGAGGGTGGTGGTAGTAGTTGTTGGATCAAGTTCGATTTAGTCACAAAAACAACTGTAGTTGTTTGAACTCAAAGAGTATCTCAAATATTCCCCCTCCTGAGGCCTCCTGAGTGGCGCAGCAGTCTAAGGCACCGCATCGCAGTGCTTGAGGAGTTACTAGAGCCCCGGGTTCGATCCCAAGCTGTGTCACAGCCGGCCGTGACCAGGAGACCCATGAGGCGGCGCACATTTGGCTTAGCGTCATCGCGGTTGTGGGAGGGTTTGGCTAGCGACTCTTTGTGACGTGCTGGGCACCTGCAAGGTGACTTCGAGTTTTCTCTGACACATGATTTGGCTGGCTTCCGGGTTAAGCGAGCAGTGTGTCAAGAAGCAGTGCGACTTGGTCAGATGGCTCTTGACCTTTGCCTCTCCCGAGTCCGTAGGGGAGTTGCAGCAATGGGACAAGACTGTAACTACCAATTGGGGAGAAAAAGGGGTAAAAGTACAAAAAAAAGTATAATTCCCCTCCCCTTTATGACTTTGCCGATAGCTACTTTATTGAGGAAAAATGTACTGACTATAACTGTAATATGTGTTTGTCAGATGTATTGAAGCCATCTTAAGATGAATGCACTCTGGAGAAGAGCATCTACTAAATGACTAAAATGTAACTGACCAATCACGCCATTTTGAATGGACTAATCCCTTGATATATCAGCCCTGGAAGTCCTTCCATGTCTAACAACGGTGCTTGTGTTTTCTCCCCTCCAGAGGAAATGTCAGACCTGTGTTTCCCAACTGTGGCGTCCCCCGTCTCCTCCTGCCAGTACACCATGGTGCCCCTGCAGGGCCTGGCACTGGTCGGGCATTGCCCCCTGGACCCCCACTTGCCCCCAACGCACGCCGTCTACCCACCCATCGGACTGTACACCTCCAACGGGAAACACCATCGACCCACACACTGCCTGTCAGGACTACATCAGGTCAGACTGAGTTCCATCCCCATTGGGAACCTAAGCTCGCCAAGTTCGTGTCTTGTGCTTCTCACCGATAAATCCCTGTTGGGGGCATATCAGTTTTGGGCACATTGTTTTTCATGAATAACAGAAGTCTAACTGATGTCTCTTGTTCCTGTTGCAGGAGGATGTGCAGTATGATATGGAGTGTGGCACACTACTAGCACAGACCATGTCAAACGGACACGTCCCAGTCTACCACTACTCTAACAGGTATGTACAGGACTGTTCTCACATCCTCAATTTCAGTCAGTCAGTCCGTCTCTATGTGTGTATGTACACGTGTGTATAGAAGCATTCTCACCCAAACATGTCCCTCCTCTCAGTGAGCCTGAGCATCATGGGGACGGAGAAGAAGATCACTGCTTTCTGCCCGAAGACTCCACCCTCCAGCTACTCAACACCTCAGAACAGCCAATCAGCAGTCAGGACCTGACGGGGAACGCCCGTTTTTACAATGGGGACATCATAAAGGAGAATGCCATCAATCAAGGTACAAGTCCGTTCTCACAAAACTTTAACATGATGCAACTTATGCATTTACCTCATGCTTAAGGAGCTATGAATGTCAGTTATGCCCACTGCAGATTTCAAATGACCATTTTATATAAACATGTATTTTACTCCCCTCTGTCTGTGTAGACCCACCCTGCTCTCCCTCTCCTCTATCACTGGAGGAGGAGAACTCCAAGGCGACAACCTCAGCAGCTACAACGCCAGAATCCCAAGATGCACTTCTACTCCAGGAAGTGAACACCCTCCAGAGGGAAACACCGCTGGTAGAACAAGGGACGTCAGATTAAACGGACCCTAGAAAAAACACTATCAGAAAAACAGAAAACAAAAAGTATTTATTTTTGTATCACAGATATTTATATATTTATGCTTTTGTACATACAAAAACGTTGTTTTACGCTGTGTACAAGGATATGTTCATTTTGAAAGACACTTATCTGTGGGTCCTGTCGCTACAACCAGGACTAAGGGAGTTTCTGTTATCACGCTGTAATCCTACTCTGTGTTAGAAAGACAGATCTCTGTTCGTATATATTAATGTCTGCATTTCTTGAATGTGATCCCAATCCTGGTGCCGATTTAAGTCACAAATGAAATCTTCAATAGAATGTGGATGAGATACTACAGGATGGAGAGAAGTGTCATTCCACTGTCTCTCTGACTAGGCATCAGCAGCACATCTACCAGTCTCCTCAATCATTCCCTGTAGAATTCACATTTTCCACAACTCAGACATCTGTTATTATACTCTCCTCAGCTGGAAATAAAAGACCAACGGACAGGGTTGTGCTGCTCGGTAGAGGCGAATGGAGAGCAAGCATTTGGACGAGGTACTACCTGAATATGCTCAATGATAATGCACATTGGACACAACCCTCATGTATGTTGTGATGCAGTGTTGTGTATATACTCCCACTTCAATCCTGTTCTGTGTTGTCATAGGGGTGCGATTCTCAACGTCTTCCGTTTCGTATAGAAATAACTGAGAAATATGCATTTTTCATCATTAACAAAGTATTAACGAACTTATGCAACTTCAAAGCATTCTGCCTTTTATTTTTACAGAACAGAGATTTATATATTGTATAGTTATTTATTTTTGGGAGCATGATTTTTTTTCCCTTATCGCTGAATGGGAAAGATTCTGGAAGTTCAATCTGCTCCATTTTATTCTAGACAGAAATGACAGTCTGTTTATGCTGGCCACTACTCCAAACGACTGTGCCTTGTGAGGGAATCTGACTGGCGTGTCAGTATTATTCTTCCCTCACAACTAGGTGCATCAGTATTAGCCTTCCCCACGAGGCGTCTGAGATCAAAATGAAGGAGTTCCTGAATCTATAACCCATCTTTATGTGTGTAGACATCGTGGTTACACAGGCAGAAGCACTATTGCATGTAAATAAAGCTTATAATGACATTTCCTTGGTTGTTTTTGCGTTTCATTTTAACCCTGTTAAATGGTTTGCACGGAATTGAAATGAGGTGTAATCAAAGATTCCACTTCAGATTCATCCCTCACTTGATTTGTCCTTCACCCAACTGAAGGCCCCTACAGTATTGTGACTATTTAGGGAGGGAAACTGATGACAACTGGACATTTACAAAGTTCTAATCAATAAAAAAATGTTAATCAACTTGATTTATTTACAGATACACACATATCAAACTAACAATTATCATAAGAAACTTATTTACAAAACATCTCATATATTCTGTACTGTACACCCTGATTTTAAGTTAGTACATTTAAGTTTGAGAATTTTGTGCACATGTTTTTCAAATGGATCCTCTTTTAGAAGTTAGTCAATGAAATTACAAAACTCTTCATATAATTTTACTAGCAGATAAGTCGTCACGTCAGACCTATTTGCAAACCATATGGTTTAGGAGCTTCATTTCCCCCATCCTAGAGCCATAGGAGTGCCTGATCAGTGAAACGCTATGACTTCAGTAACTAGGGCAACCACTGCCATGTTAGGGTATCGATAGAACTGCCAGGAAGTTAAAGTATAACACTAACCATAAATAATAATATGATTAAAAAAACATTCAGCTGACCAACAGAAAAGATCACCAGCCCTTCCACCCACTTTAATCCAAACAGAACAGTTGGAATCCTGTCAATTCAATTGGCCATGGCATTACTCCACGTAATACAACTCAATAAATGTTTCATCTGAAATGGAATCAGAACATTCCTGACTGCCACGTTGGCACGACAACACCTTAAGTCCCCTCACCTACACGGCAGAGCTCCCATCATGCCCCAGGATATGGCTGATGTTGTGGGCGAGGCGGTTGGGCTGCTTGCCTGAGTCTGCAGAGGAATTGTTGGAGAGCGACAGCAAAGGGGACATTGGCATGGCAGAACCATCAGGCTGCATCGCCGTGGCGATCTCAGGGAACAGCGAAGTGAGACTGAAGTTGGACAGGTGTGGGGTGATGCCAGAGGAGTTGCTGATGGGCATAGGGGGCATGTCTGAGAGTAGGGGGAAGCTGGCCTGGGCGAACCCTACGGAGCGCGGGGGAGACAGGATGGAGCCGAAGCGGTTGTTGAGGGGGGCAGAACTGCTCTTGTCGGCGCCGGGGCTAGTGAACATCTGGTTGGAGAAGTACTGAATGGGGATGTCGCTGGTCAGGCTGGGGTGGGTGGCAGGGGGGTAGGAGGGATAGAAGGAGGGTAAGGTGTTCTGCGGCTCTACGGGGAGCAGGGACGAGGGGCGGGAGGAGTTGGTCTGGCTAACAGGGGGGATGAAAGTAGAATTGGCGTTGATAGGAGGGAGGTTCAGTCCTCCATCCGGCATGAAGGAGAAGCCAAAGTTCTGGGCCAGGTGTTGGTCAGGCACCAGGTTGTTGTCCCCGGAGGCCTGGGAACTGTCTGCCATAAAGCGAACGATACTGCTGCGCCGCGCCTCACTCCCCGACTGTGGTCGACCCAGCAGGTGGACGTCAGGCTCAAAGGGGTTCCCAGGTCTCAGGCTGCCTGACCGTGGTCGCTCTCCAGGCCTCAGCTTCCCGCTCTGGGCCTCCTGGGTGATGTGGCGGGAGCGCTGGCTGACTGCGGTGGGCGGTCTGGAGGAGGCTGTGGTGCGGCCTGGCTCAGAGCTGTTGTGGGGGGTAAGGGGGTGGGGGAGGCCTGTCCGTACCCCTGGGTGGGTGCCCATGTTCCCACTACCATGAGGAATGTGGCCCTTGTTGCCCTCCCCAAGCCTCATAGCTGAGGCCTTCTGAGTGGGAGGAACACTGGGGCTGGATGCTTTAGCCTGCATGTCCCCTGCAGAGCTGCCAGGCACACAGCCGTACTCCATACTGACTGGAGGACAGCACTGGACTGCCCTCTGGTGGTCGGTCTGCTCCAGGAGACTCTGCATAAAACTCTGATGACACCCCTCCTGGTCCCGGGTAAGACCTGGAGCAACAATCTGCACCCCCTGCGTCCCAGGATGGGGTCCACTGTACCCCCCACGGGTTCGCCCATCCCCTGGAGGCCCCGGGTTCATCCTGAAACCCCCCTGCTGGCCTCTCTGAGAGGAGGGACCTGATTTAGGTGTCATGTCCTCAAAGCCCCCCAGCTGACGCCCCCCTTCAGCACCGGCCATTGTTTTAAACGGAGGACACTCAGAGACCCTCTGGACGTCTGCAGAACCTGGGTGGTCTGGGGGCAGCCGGCTCTGAGGGTTGTGTGTGACATTGCCCTTCACTCTGGGTGTGTCCAGGTATCCCCGTAGGTCTGGCTGTTCCTGTGTAGTACCGCGGGTGGCCTGCAGATGGAGCACCATGCGCTGCTGCTCATCACTAGACGAGCCCTTCCCAATGAGGGCCTCTGCAGAGTAGCTGGAGACGCGGTGGTGATCCTGGCGCGGGGGAGCACAGCCCAGGTCGGAGGGCTGGGAGGCAGGGTTGCTGGGCTGGGAGGTCAGGTGCTGCTCTAGGTTTCTAGAGCTCATCAGCATCTGCATGGTGCTGTGGTCCTGATCAGACTGAAGGGAGGGGAAAGAGGAGAGAAGAAAAAAATGGATAATAATGGATAAAAACATACAGAATACTCAGAGCCACAAAACAAGATAATAAAATCATTATCATTATGTATTCAACACAGCCTCAGTAGTTCCTGTACCTTGAGGTGTTCCTGGGCCAGGTGGCTGCTGTGGTGACCTCTGGGTCCCGCTGGTCCTGGCTGGGCCTCACAGCTCTTCTCCTGGTGCTGCGACCCAAAGTGCTGGATCTGTTGCTGCTGGAGGTGCTGGTGTCTGGAGTGGGAGCTCTGCTGCTGGTGCTGCTGTTGAGGGTGTTGTTGCAGATGTTGCTGCTGTGACAGGGCTTGTGGTTGGTGCTGTTGTTGTGTTTGCTGTTGGTGCTGTTGTTGTGACTGTTGCTGGTGCTGCTGCTGCTGCGACTGTTGCTGGTGCTGCTGGTGTGTTTGAGGTTGTTGTAGATGTGATTGTTGTGACTGTTGATGCTGGTGCTGCTGAACTCCTCCCTTCTCCTGGTGGTGTTGTTTCTGACCCCCTCCAACCAGCCCCCGCTTCTTCTGGACCTGCTGAAGCGCCCTCTGTTGGAGGCTGTGGAGGTGTGCAGGGTCAGGCTGGGTCAGGTGATGCTGGAGCTGGTACAGGTGGTGCCCCTGGTGCTCCTGTTGTTGTTGTTGTTGTTGTTGCTGCTGCTGCTTCAGGTAGGGGTTGCCCCCGAGGTGTTGGCCTGGCTGGGGTGCACCATGCTGGGGGTGGCCATGGGGCAGGTGGAGCACACCTGGTTGGTTGTGTTCCTGTGTGGGCAGCTGGGGGGTGCAGTGGCTCTCGGTGGGTCGGAGCATTGTACTCATGAAGGTGTTGCCTGAGAACAGGGCACCCACTCCGTCTGGGTTGATCCTGGTCATGATGGATGAGGTGGTAGGGGGTAGCTGGGGTACCATCATCTGGCTGTGGTCCAGGGGTTTGACCTCCATGCGGCCCACGTTAGAGGCCGACGAGCAGGTCTTCTGTCGCTTGTTACTGCTGGACATTATCACATCATCCTGGGCTGGCCTCTTGGACAAGTCTTTGATGTATCGCGGCTCACCCACCCCCACCTGGGGCCTCATCAGGGGGGCGTACTCGTTCAGCTGGACTGAGCCTGAGAAGGGAGGAAGGACAGGGGTGGAGGTTTGGGAAACATGGGCTGAGTTCCCTGCAGGGGATGGGACTGAGCCCAGCTGCCCAGCCAGACTGAGGGAGCCTGGGTAGGCCTGCTGCTGGCTGGAGCTGGGCCGGATCAGGTTGTTGACGCTGAGGGTGCCAGAAGTACCAGACTGGGCCTGGCTCTGGGGGTGAGAGTGGGACTGGGAGAAGGAGATGTTCTGTGGATGTCTGACTGCGGATGTCTGATCTCCAGCCTGGACCCTAACAGACACCTGTTTAGCCACTGGAGTCTCCATCTGTTTGGTGAGCTTTGTCTGGTGTCCAGCACTCCTCTCTTTGCTGTTGGAGGCTTGCTGGGACTTGGAATTGGGTTCCCATGCAGGTGTTGGGGTGTTTGTTGAGGTGGAGTTGTCCAGGGTGCAGCCCCCCACCCTCCTCCCAGGACTGTCCTGCTCCAACATAGCCAGGATATCAGTCTGCTCGCTGGCAAAAGTAAACGATCCAAAATGACCTGGCGAGGAACTGACACTGTGACCTGTGGGAAGCATAGACGCCACAGAGAAGCCCCTTCCACCACCTGCGCCACCAGACATGAGCGAGTCAGTCTGTCTGTTAGGAGCCGGAGGCTGATCCAAGGGTTCGTGGTCTAGCACGTACACCTGCTGTGGGAGAGTGTAGTTCATTCTAGAGGGAGCAGCATCACTCCTCACGCTCGCTTTCTCCATCGCTGCGCTGGGGTGGCCCTCTGCCTGAGGTTCCTTCTCCCTGCCTGACACTGCTGTCACTTTGAGCTCAGCAGGATGGGATGGTGTGGAAGTGGGCATGGTCATTTGCTGGGTGGAGGGTCTGTTATAGGGGACCCATTTCCTGTATTCTGATGGCATGGTCATGGGGACTGTTACAGAGGGTGAGGCAAAAGACAGGGTGCCAGAACAGGGGGTTGGAGTGGAGGGGCCCGAAGGAGAAGCAACGGGCTGGGACTGGGTCTGGGTTGTAGGCTGAGACTCCTGGCTATTGGCTGGCTTGGTCTGACCCTGTGATGACGAAGTGAGCTGAGCAGACTGGAGAGACACCACTGGTCTATTTCCTATTGAGTTTACAGTGCTGACTGAGGGTTGACATGCTGCTGAAGACATCACACCAGTAGACCTAGATCTAGTCTCTGTGGAACAGGCACCGGTAGATCTGCTCTGTCTAGAACTGCCATTAGTGATAGCTGATCTAGTTTGCACAGTGCTGATAGTAGTAGTGACCGGCTGTCTGTTCTGTGTGACTGTAGGTCTGAGGTGAGTGGACCTGTCACTAACGGCGACCGCAGGTTGTTTACTCTGAGAAGAAACAGTAGAAGTGACTGTAGGTCTGAGGTGAGTGGACCGGTCACTAACGGCAACCGCAGGTTGTTTACTCTGAGAAGAAACAGTAGAAGTGACTGTAGGTCTGAGGTGAGTGGACCGGTCACTAACGGCAACCGCAGGTTGTTTACTCTGAGAAGAAACAGTAGAAGTGACTGTAGGTCTGAGGTGAGTGGACCGGTCACTAACGGCAACCGCAGGTTGTTTACTCTGAGAAGAAACAGTAGAAGTGACTGTAGGTCTGAGGTGAGTGGACCGGTCACTAACGGCAACCGCAGGTTGTTTACTCTGAGAAGAAACAGTAGAAGTGACTGTAGGTCTGAGGTGAGTGGACCGGTCACTAACGGCAACCGCAGGTTGTTTACTCTGAGAAGAAACAGTAGAAGTGACTGTAGGTCTGAGGTGAGTGGACCGGTCACTAACGGCAACCGCAGGTTGTTTACTCTGAGAAGAAACAGTAGAAGTGACTGTAGGCTTATCTGCTGCAGAAGTGACAGTAGCTAGACTCACAACACTAGTGATAATGAGTTCACTCTGTGTGGAGCTAAAAATACTACTACTACTAACTGCTGCTGTACACGGAGTGACACTTGTCACAGAGGTTTTACTCTGTGTGGTGCATTCACTGGAGACAGTTGGTCCACTATATGAACTAGTAGTCACACTATTACCTTCAGGAGAGGACAGTGTAGAGTTGATACTAATCTCAACAGGTCTGGTCTGTGTTGAAGCCTCACTACTACTAACTGTGGGTGTGTTAGCTGTAGTGCTGACAGGGAGTGGCTTTGGCTGAACTGCCACAGCAACAGAGGATGGGATTCCCTGAGGCACAGTGACCTCTTGTTCCAGACGGTCCCCTGTTAAAGCCACTGGCTTCGCTGAGATGGTGACAGGCCGTCCCTGTTTGGGCTCCTTCTTACTCACTAACTTGGTCCTCTTGGTGATGGCCCTCTTAGGTCTGGGCACTGAGGCTGTTTCAGGCTGACTCCACAAGGCCTTCCCTGTACCCATCGCCAGCCCTGGTCTGTGTGGAGTCACACTGGGGATCTGGATCTGCCTGACAGGGGAACTGTGTGGAGCTGCTAAAATGGGGACAGAAGATGGCTTCTGCTGTGGCACTATAGAGTAGGATGGTGAGGCTAGGGTTCGCTGGACGTTACTCTGGGTGGAGATGCACGACGGCATGCCCTGTGAGATGCTCTGGTTGAGGCTGCTGAGGGCTCCCAGGGTGTGCATGTTGGTGGTGGGCTCCTTAGCGGTGCTGGGCTCCTCAGCGGTGCTGGGCTGGATCAGCTGGAGACTGCTCTGGCCACCCTTACAGCCTGACTTTTCAGAGGTCTTCATGGGCTGCAAGGCAAACACCTGCCCGTTCACAGTGATGGTCTGAGGGTTCGGGGGAACCGGGGGGGCTTGGGGTGTCTGGGTTTGAGGGACGGGACGTGGTAGAATGTGAACCAACTGTTTACCCCCAACGATCTGTTGCCCAGTGGTGGAAGTTGTGGAGCTGGTAGCGACAATCTGATTGGGTGCTGCTGTGGGCACCATGCCAACCTGAGGGTTCTGAGGAGGTGCAGGTGGAGGCTGATTGGAGGCCTGGATGATGACGATGTGCTGACAAGGCGTCTGATTGGTTAAGTCGTCACTGACAACCGACTGGGCTGAGCAGGGATTGGCCTGCTGTAGGATGACAACACTCGGGTTGTTAGTGTTCTGGGGAGTCGTTACCCCAGCAATTGCTGTCCCAGTAGGGTTCATTTGCAATACCTGCATGGTCTGGAGGAGGGGCCTAACAGCTGCCTGGGGGTGGGCTTGAGCCTGGACCTGAGGAAGCATAGCTGGTTGGGGTTGAGTCATGAGGACAGTCTGTGGATGGGAGGGGACTGTTGCCTGTTGTTGTACAGCAGGTTGAGGTCGTGATATCATAGTTGAGTGGGCTACCACAGCAGGCTGGGGCATGATGGCTGACTGAGGGAGGACAGTACAGTGTGGCTGGGAAGCCATGACTGGCTGGGGCTGGGCCAGGATAGCTGGCCGTAGCTGGGGTGTCCTCTGGATGGAAGGCTGGGCTTGGATATGGGCAGTGATGGGTGCCTGGGGCTGTATGGTTACCTGTGGCCTCATTTGAATATGAATGGGTTGAACTGATAGTTTAGTGCCCACAATCTGTTGGATACTCTGCTGCCCAGAGGTGCTAGTCTCTGGGGTGGGGAGTACCTGGCAGACAGGTTGCACTGTGTTCCCAGCCAGCTGTAAGGTAGTCCAGGTGGTCTGTGTGCTCCCTGCTGCACTGGCCCCGAGGACGGTTGGGCTGCTGTTGATAGTCGTATAGCTCAAAGTCCTGATGGCAGCGTTCTGGGTGGTTATGACCTGGGGAAGGGCTGTAAAGCTGGGGACAGGATGGAGCGAGAGTGGGGTGGCCAAACTGGCTGCAACGGGGAGACTAGGGGCTGGGGTGGCAGGCTGGGGCAAGGCTGCAGTGACCGTGGGGAGTGGGCAGATACCCTGGAGGGTGATGTAGGACACAGAGGGGGGTAGTTTGGGGGCTAAAGGTACCTCTTCTACACACTGTTCCACCAGCTTCATGCCAGGTGTAGACACTATAGGGGCTAGGGTTGCCTTAGGGAGGAGCGGAGGGGCAGAGGAAGGGACACTGGCGTGCTGAAGGGCCACGTTCACCCTAACCCCTGCTGTGATGTCACAAGACGACTGAACAATCCCAGCCATGACTGGTTGCTTCCCCAGATCGGAAGCTGGACTAGGTTCCTTCCCTGCTGGGCATATCACATTCCCATTGGAGTAGACAATAATTCCTTTGGGGAGCTGGTGAGTGGGCGTTACTTTGGCGACCTTTGCACAGCGCAGCTTTCCCTTCCAGTGGACGGTGGGGTCGTCCAGGAAGTTGATGTCGTAGGCTTTGAGCAACTCAATGTAATGGCCGCTCTCCCTCCGCAGCTCGTCCAGCTGACGCCGCAGTCGCCGGATCTCCTCAACTGCAGGGATTGGAGACAACAAGGATGAGTGGTCGTCAACACAGACTCTCAAACACCTGTATGTTATATGTATGCAAAAACGGCTTCGGATAAAAGCATCTGCTAAATGGCATATATTATCAGTACCTCACACAGGTAGATTCACACACTGTATGTAGACAGACTGGCACAACTAGACGTGTACGCTCAAACACTGTAAAATGCAAGCAAACAAATTGGAAAATGCACTGTCACACCATACTTATTGTGAAGCACACACCTTGTACTCGTTCTCCCCCTTCGAGAAGCATGGCGTCATTTTGTTTCTGCAGCTCACTTATGTAAAGGTAGGCCTGGTCAAGGATCATGTTCTTACTCTAAAGACAAAGGGGATGTCAGCATGGGATTTACATGGAGACTGACACAAGACAAGCACATACAACAGGATATCAACAGGAGCTACAGCCTCAGACCAAAGGATAAATATCACACCTTTGAGAAAAGAACCGAGCCCGTAAGTTCTATGGTTCGGTGCAAAAACACACAAAGGAGTGTGTGTGTGGCTGTGTTTACACAGACAGGTCAATTATTATCTGTTTTGTACTAATTGGTCTTTTGACCAATCACATAAGATCTTTTCAGATCAGATCTTTTATTTTTAAACCTTTATTTAACTAGGGAAGTTAGTTAAGAATTTGTTCTTATTTACAATGACGGCCTACCCCGTCCAAACCTTTCCCTAACCCTAATGATGCTGGGCTAATTGTGCGCTGCCCTATGGGACTCCTGATCACGGACGGTTGTGATACAACTCAGGATCGAACCGGGGTCTGTAGTGACGCCTCTAGCACTGCGATGCAGTGCCTTAGACCGCTGCAAAGCTCAGGATTTTTAATAGCTGATCTGATTGGGCAATAGACCAATTAATGAAAATATCAGAATTGGGCTGCCTGTCTAAACGCAGCCTGTGTTACCTGCTTCAGTGCCTGGGAACATGGTAGAAGGTCCCCAATACGGTTAATTCCAGCATTGATCTTCTCTTTTCGCTGTCTCTCAACTTAAGGACAACCAAACAAAACAAACAAAAACTTAGTGAGTCACTCCCAGGAAATGCTGGGAAATGACAGGAAAGGCCAAACTACAACAACAATATTTCACCTGCATTGTGAGATTCCTTGTTTTTCTTCTTTCTGAAAGAGAAAATGGATAAAGAGGCTAGACAATGTTGTGTGCCTGAAAACTTAAATGCAGGAGAATTGATTTGCCCTTACCGTGGTTTATGGCCAGGAGTCTGGTTCTCTGTCATCTCTGGCATCCTTGCCTACTCTACTGCCTGTATAACAGGCACTGGTCACCCCGCTTGCAGGCCTACCATCAAATCCCTTCCCTGGCTGACCTGCAACCCAAACATAAGAGACCAAGGAGTGAGGAGGGATGATGACTAATCAAATCAAATTTTATTTGTCACATACACATGGTTAGCAGATGTTAATGCGAGTGTAGCGAAATGCTGACTAGACAAAACACTTGATTATAAATATGTAACAGATGCACACTCATGAATAAGACACGGCTGTTCAGCAACAACAGTCCTCCCAAATGCAAGTAGCCCCATGATGTTAACAACTAATTTGTAAGGTCAGCCACACAACAGTTTTGTTATTAAGCATTTATATGGTTGAAATTCTGTGATAATCAGTTAGCTGTGTTTATTCTGAATAACACTGTGCTGCATCTATTTATCACAACAAGAAGGGACGATATGCGGAAAGCAGACCCTTGCCAATAACCAGGTCGTTGGAATTAAAGATACTGTGGCCTTACATGTAAACAATGAGCTTAGTCCAACGCTGAGCGAGTCGGTTATCCCAGTTAGCTACCTGAAAATAATGAATGAATATTATCTGACATGCTGCCTTGAATGAAATATATTGCGGGCAATAGCGGTTATTCTTGGAGAACAAACGTGATGTTGGCAAAGTGAGTTGACCCATAAACATCCCCATTTTTAACCTAACTTACTTGTTAGGTAGTTAACGTTAGCTCATTAGCTAACTAGCACTGCTATCCTGATGTTAAAAGTAGGTTCGCATAAAATAAGCCCGCTTTTGAAGTATGAATTTGAACGACAGAAATAAAACACAACAATCATACTCACATGCACAGTACATGGGATAACAATATCGTGGAAATCTAAACACCCACCCTCCAGCTTGCTAGCTAGCAGTGTTAGCTAGCTAGGCTTTTCACATCAAGCTTACTTAGTGAACAAAATAATGCAATCAAAAGGCCGCCTGGAAAAATGGGCAAATCACCCTTGTGATTGTCAAATCACTTGTGAATTAGGAAAATTATTACATTAATTAGCTAGCAACTTACCTGTACCTTCCCCATTTTGGAATTTAGTTCCTGTCAAAACTTTGGTTTTCCCAGAGAGGAGGAAGAGGCCCAACTCGGCGGAAGATCTGTCTCCCTCCAGCAGGTGGCGTATTTCTTTATTTTTAGAATGGAGGCTAGTGTCGAATTTGCTAAACAAAACAGTGAATGTCTTATTTGCCACGTGAGGTTTATTTGATATAATATAATGCTTATGTTGTTACGATTGTACTGATAGTAGGTGATGGTAGGACACGTGACACCCCGGCAACTTTGAGTTGTCTCGAGATGGCTATTCATGACATGAGGGTAGTAAGCATCTCTCGACGTCAATAACCCTCACCGAATATTCCAAAATAATTACAAGTGGGACGGCTGGTCGTTATGCTGCGTTAGAAGAGGGACGCAAAAACGGCCATACCAGTCGGCATTTCGGGACAAGAAAGCGTTTTTTATTTATTAAAAAAGAAGAAAGCGGGTGACCGCAAAAGTAAGCCAGCACGATGGTATACGTTGCTATGGTAACTTCAGTAAACAAATCACTGCTAAACAACATCCGGTAGAAAATTATGATATGGCTCACGGCAAAATATGAGATATTTGAACTCTGGTTGCAAGTCCCGTCTACGGTGACGGCATTTACCATCGTGCTCTCATTGAAAGACGATCCAAGCGCAGCATTAGTTAAATGTTCATGTTTTGACCCAGTCTTTTCATTCTAATCCTTCGACGTTGCTATGCTAAACAAATAATTGGCACGTTAGCATGCAGCGAATCAATGATGAGACAAGAACTTCAATAAATAATGATTTAATAAATATCCAATACGTCGTGGTATGTTGCGGGAGTGGTTGTCCCACAAACGCCCTCATATCAACCAATCAGCATCCAGGATCCAATCAACTCTCACAACCTAACACAAAAATCAAGTAGTAAGGAGAAAGAGGCGTAGATAAACTGAAACGAATTGGAATCAAGAGATTCGGTCTATGATCCAATCAAAATATGTACTGGGTCATACTCCTGGAATGCGATTTGAAAGATTGACGGCTCAAGCAGGATCACTGTACAAACCATTGAAAGTCAGATTTGAGCTTGTTGTACAATAGTGCATTTTTATACTCATGTATTTGGACTTCCTGCTGTAGAGCAAATTGCCCCTCAGGGATAATAAAGATTATCTGAGTATAAGGAGATGATCCACATTCCCTCTGAAATACACTTGTGCAATATGGACTAGTTTCAAATAGGCTTCTTCATTATGCTGTTTTCAGTCTGCTCCATATCCCAGTCTTGGACAGTGGTTTTGGATATAAAAAGAATTAAACATGAACCCACAATGCAAATAGTATTTATTTTTATTTAGGTGGTTAAAAAGTCTTACAATATAGAGCTCCAGAAAATATAAAATTCTTCAAAGAAAACAAAACATGCTTTTACAACAGTGGAGGGGGACTACTCTCCCAGCATGCAGTCGGCAAGGTTTCTCCTGGGCTTGTGGTTCTGTTCTGAGGGGCCCACAGAGGAAACTCCCAAACCAACATGCAACCTTCCCACAATGTTGAATAGATGGTCATGAGTGAAGCGCTCAGAAAGGTTACTGGAGAAATCTAGTTGACTTGGTTACAACCTCCTACTAAAGGTTAGTCTCGGTACCAGACAGTACTCAGGCTAACTATAAAGTGCCAATCTAAACAGAAGCATCCACGACAAACTCATTCATGCACTCCACCAAGGCAGAGAGCTCTCCATCTTAGCCAGTCAATTGAACTGCTCTAGTCCTGAAATGGAGATACAGTAGATTGGTGCCACAATTATTGTAAATACACAGACTGGGTACTCAACCCCCCCTACTGGATGTCTTGTTCCATCTTTGTACTTTGACAAAAACATCAAATTCCTCATCTTAAGACACCAGTTATATCCTTTGATCTCATACATCTTTGCCCATCTCACACCCCGAACTCTGAGGGTTTCCTGAACACTCTCACACAGCATCTGTGGCAAGCCCAGGAGAAGCACTGTGCCAGTTGGCATTTAAGAAAATAAAAAAAAGAGAATTAAAGATGGGTTGAGAAACAACCATTCAGAAACAAAAGGAGAATCCACTCCCCCAAATCTTTCCACACCTTGAAACTGTTCATCAATCCTCATGCCCATTCTACGAGGGCTCTCATTTCTCCTTTCCCCCTCCGGAGTGGCGTCAGAGCTTTGACGTCACGAAGAAGAACTGCATCCCCTATGCAAGGCTCACACTTCGCATATTGCCAGATGAAGAAACAGGAAGTCTCACCCACCAGTAAAAACTTCCCATAAGTTCCTGGGCTCCGGTGGTGATGGGCTGGAGTTCAGTGTTATGAAGGAGTCACCATGACGACTCAAAGCATCAATAATGTTGCCAGTTGGGGACTTCCTTCGTCAACGATAGTCTCTTAGCGTACATTTTTTTCCTATTCAGTTCTATTGTTTTTTTTTGTCCAGACACCAAAGATATGTCCCCTTACCTTTATAACCGCTTTTAAAAACTCAAACACAAAAAGTATGATTGGCAAACACAGAACCCCCCCCAACATTTCTAAACTGTCTTAAGTCTGCAGCTTTTCTGAGAACTTTTGGATTCTGAACCCTTAGATTAGTTTTTAAAAATCTTTTATTGGGACTTTTTTTGCAAAATAAAAATGCCATGTTTTGTTTTTTTAAACTTAGATTTTTTGTTTCTTTCTTTTCAACATCCTTTGAAGAAAGTGGTGAATGTGTCGACCCAATAAGCATCTGTCACAGTTCTGTTTCTGGGGGAGGGGGGCACGACCATGCTCTTTCCAGAGGCTGCAGCCCCTACTCGGTCTTCTGCAGCTCCTCCCCAGGGGGCGCACACGGGCTACGCAGGCTCTTCTGAAGCACGTGGGCGTCTGCAGGCTCTATCCTCTTGTAGTAGTTCTTTTTCGTCTCGATGATCTCAAAGCCAAACTTCTGGTAGAAGTCGATGGCCGACTCGTTGCTGATCTGCACGTGACTGTCAGATGAGAGAATGAATCCAAATCAAATAACATTTTATTTGTCACATGCGTCATAAACAGGTGTAGACCAACAGCGGAATGCTTACTTACGGGCCCTTCCCAATAATGCAGAGAAGAGAAATAATAGAACAATTATACCACAAGGAATAAATACACAATGAGTAATGATAATTTGGATATATACACAGGGTACGAGCATTGAATCTATGTGCAGTGGTACGAGGTAATTGAGATAGACATGTACATATACCTAGGCAACAGGATAAATAATAAACTGTAGCAGCAGGGTATGTGATGAGTCAAAAGAGTTAGTGCAAAAAGGGTCAACGCAGATAGAAGCGTGTGAATTAGGAGGTAAGGGATGACGAACATTTTCAACTGACCACTGAGGATGCATCTCAATAGCAGGGCTTTTCCTCCATCTGCACTGATGTGAAAACAGAGAAATGGTGAAAGCAATATGGTGTATAGTATGCCCATATCAGGCAATTGCTTTCACCTGTCCAGTTCTTTCACATCAACACAGTGAACGGACATGAGAAGAGCCCATTTAGAAATACTGAGATGCACAGTAAAGAGCTTACAGACTTCCATGGGAGTAGGGTGGCAAATGGCAGGCAGTTTTGCTAGCGCTGTGGTTTGTGGTCCACGTTCCCGTGAGCGGCGCTGCTGGCTTTGCACTCGAGACGCCAAAATATGACAATTAGCTTTAAGTCTTAAGCGGCCGCTGCACATGGTTGACCAATGAGCGGAGTTGTCAACCAATCAAACAATGTTTTAATGACAACATTCAAGCTGACAACCGGAAGTGCTGGTCTCTACATACGGTAGGCAGAGTCTCTTGTGGTTCGATTGCCGTTTACCGTGGCACATCTATAAGCGCTTTAAGACGCAGAACACAGATCCTTCATTAGACTTACAGGTAAATGTTGTCAAAGGTGCCATCCTTCTCGCAGATGTTTAACACATGGTTCAGCATCTTTGTTCCTGGTCACAATACAAGAGAGAAGATCAGGAGTTTGACAAGATGCAACACCAGTGACTAGCTCTGACTTGGCAGATGGTAAATACCTTTTCCATCAATATAGTAGCTATGAGTGATATGTGGTTGTCCCACCTAGGTTGCTTAAGATTATGTATATACCATTTGTTGTATATATATATATATCATGAAAAAAAAACTGCAAACAGTAAGAGGATACAAGTGAATATGGTGTGAATATGGTGTTAAGCTGGCTATTGTCGATGTACGAAAACAAAAAGATCTGCGCCGTACCTATGCCTAACCTGCGGTAGGGCGCTAGGCAGCCCAGTGTCATGATATACAGTCTCTTCTGGTTCTGAGAGTGGTCCACTCTGCAGCACACTGCCCCCACCGCAATGTCATTGAAGTATGCTACAAACACAGGGGTCAGAGGTATTACACATCAGTGCCATGTAGCATTTTCTCACAACACTCCATAAGTAAACAACCAAAACAAGTGCATCAATATCAGACTACAAGGGACTAGGTCATTGGGCAAGCCCGTCTCGTCTTACCTAGCTTGGCGAGCTCTCCCACTTCGAGCACGTCCTTGTAGAACTTGTCATTGTAGCTGACGGGAAAGATGACCTGGTTGAGGCGTTTCAACTGTTTAATGTTGTGGGGCGTAACGTCCCCCAGCTCTATCCGGCTACTGAAACAAGAGCAGAACAATCAACCAGCTGGGCAACCAAGCAAAATGACACACTAAATGATCAAAAGTATGTGGACATCTGCTTTTCAAATAATTCATTCCAAAATCATGGGCATTAATATAGAGTTGGTCCTCCCTTTGCTGCTATAACAACCTCCACTCTTCTGGGAATGCTTTCCACTAGATGTTGCAACATTGCTGCAGGGTCTTGCTTCCATTCAGCCACGAGAGCATTAGTGAGGTCGGGCACTTTTGTTGAGCGATTAGATCTCGACAAAAAGTTTCTGTAGGGACCTCTATTTGTGCACGGGAGCATTGTCATGCTGTCAAACTGGTGCCACAAAGTTGGAAGCACAGAATCATTGAGAATGTCATTGTATGCTGTAGAGTTAACATTTCCCTTCACTGGAACTAAGGGGCCCGAACCATGAAAAATAACCCCATACCATTATTCCTACTCCACCAAACTTTACCGTTGGCAATATGCATTAAGGCAGGTAGTTTTCTTGGCATTTGCCAAACCCAGATTCATCCACTGACTGGTAGAGGGTGAAGCATCACTCCAGACAATGTGTTTTCACTGCTCCAGAGTCCAATGGCGGCGGTTTTACATCACTCCAGACAACGCTTGGCATTGCACATGGTGATCTTAGGCTTGTGTGCGGCTGCTCGACCATGGAAACCCATTTCAGCTCCTGACAAACAGTTATTGTGCTGACGTGCTTCCAGGGGCTGTTTGGAACTCGGCGGTGAGACCATTATAACACGTTCCAGCATTCGGCGGACCCGTTCTGTGAACTTGTGTGGCCTAACATTTCGCAGCTGAGCAGTTGTTGCCCCTAGACGTTTCCACTTCCCAATAACAGCCCTTACAGTTGAGTGGGGCAGCTCTAGCAGGGCAGAAATTTGACAAACTGACTTGTTGGTAGCATCCTATGACGGAGCCACGTTGAAAGTCACTGAGCTCTTCAGTAAGGTCATTCTACTGCCAATGTTTGTCAATAGAGATTGATCGCATGGCTGTGTGCTCGATGTTATACACCTGTCAGCAGCAGGTGTGGCTGAAATAGTCGAATCAACTAATTTGAAAGGGTGTCCACTTACTTTTAATGTGGCACTCATATCCACAGTGACTGATCCACAAGTGTGTACACATACCATGACCAAGGCACAACTCGCATTAAGTATTTTGATAAACACAGATGTCTAACAGTGCCTGAGGACATGATATGGTCTGCCTTGAGCTCTTCTAGGGAGCTGGCTGGGCAGCCAGTTCTCCTGCCACTGTGTGCCACCTGGACCAGCCCAGATGCATTGACAGCTGCCAACTGTCACCCCAAAAGGTTAACAGTGGCATCATGCACACAAGCACTACACCAGACACAACATCTGCCCCCCAAGGCAAAACCCCACATTAATTCAATTGGGATGACTGACATGTTACATGCAATCTTTGTGCATGTAAACAGCCTTTCCTGTGTGCCTTGATCATGAAAGATTAGGCATGATGTTTAGGTAAATGTCAATCTCTGGGACTGAGAGTTTGTTTTTGTGTCTCTTGAGTTTGACCATTTGCCTCCAATTGATTTACTCCTGGAAGCGCACAGAGGTATTTATAGGGCGACTCATGTTAAAACCTCTATGCTGACAACAGCTGTTGGTCACGTGTTCGACGGCAGTCAGACAGGCCGGATAGAGTGACAGCAGAGACCTGGCGACGTCGCCAATATTCAAATCTAAATCTGCTCTGAGACCCCACCATTAGTCTGCACCCCCGGGGGTACAACAAATAAAAATGTGATAATTTTATTTATTTATTTATTCACATTTTCAAACAGTGCATTTATATTTTTCAACAGGGTTATACATATTTGGGTGATGTTTTTTTCTAACCCGAGTAGCCTAGTTTCACTGCCAAGAATAAAGTTAAACCATCTAGTGTTCAGTGAATAAGTCAAACAGGTAGCCTAGTCAAATAATTAACAACCAATCAAAACCGTTACTCTCGTGAGAAATCTTGCGCAGACATTTATAAACAAAACAATGTGAAAATGAGTTAAGGCGAGAATAAAGATGACTTTTGAAGAGTAAGACATGTATAAAAGCAACAGATACCATTAATAAGGGGCTAGAAGCATCTTATATGGTGAGCTACCGAGTGGCTAGGACAGGCAAGCCCCATTCTATTGTGGAGGACTTCATTCTTCCTGCTGCTGTGGATATGGCTGGGACAATGCTGTGGGAAAAAGCCAAATAAACTAAACAATGGCTTCATCAAACAACACTGTTTCACAACGCATCAGTGGCATGGCAGGAGATGTTTTGAAACAATTACTTCTTCAGATACAAGCCAGTGAATTATATGCGTAACAGTTGGATGAGTCAACAGACGTGGCGGGCCTGGCACATGTACGTTATGTTTATGGGTGGTCAATTAAGGAAGACATCCTCTTCTGCAAACCACTGGAAACTAGGACAACATGAGGATATTTTTAAAGTACTGGACAGCTTTGTGACAAATGGACTTTGTTGGTCAAGATATGTTGGTAGCTGTACAGATGGCACAATAGCCATGACAGGGAGATATAGTGGCGTGGTAACGCACGTACAAGCAGTTGCTCCCGACGCCACTTGGGTCACTGCAGCATCCAACGAGAGGCACTTGCTTCCAAGGGAATGTCTGACAGCTTGAAATACGTTTTGGACACTACAGTGAAAATGGTTAACTTTGTTAAAGTAAGGCCCCCGAACGCGTGTATTTTCTGCATTATGCAATGCTATGGGCAGCGACCATGTAACGCTTTTACAACATACAGAAGTGTGCTGGTTATCAAGGGGCAAATGATGAATGTTTTTATTTTTTATTGAGACTAGCTTAAAGTTCTCTTTACTGACCATTTTCACTTTGTCTGACCTGTTTCACGATGACAAGTTTCTCACATGACTGGCCCATCTGGGTGATGTTTTTTCTCGCCTGAATAATCTGAATCTAGGATTACAGGGACTCTCTGCAACTATACTCAATGTGAGGGACAAAATTCAGGTTATGGTTAAGTTCTGTCTGCATTAACAAGGACAACGCACAGCTCTTTCCATCATTGTATGATTTTTTTGTTGTGTGCAAATTAACAAGCTTTACGGACAACGTCAAATGTGATATAGGGAAGCACCTGAGTGAGCTGGGTGCGCAATTACTTTCCCGAAATGGATGACACAACTGGATTCGTTATCCTTTCATGCAAGTCCACTTCCCGATATCTGAACAAGACAGCCTCATAAATTGCAACAAGCAGTTCTGTGAAAATTGTATTTAATTAGAAGCTATTGCCAGATTTCTGGATATGGCTGCGCTCAGCGATTTGCCTTGGCAAGACACTGATGCCCTTAGCAACCACGTTCCTATGCGAGAGTGGATTCTCGGCCCTCACTAGCATGAAAACTAAATACAGGAACAGACTGTGTGGAAAATGACTTAACTGAGACTCTGCCCAATACAACCCAACATTGCAGAGTTATGTGCATCCTTTCAAGCACACCCTTCTCATTAACCGGTGGTGAGTTTTTTTTAAATATATAAGATAGCTAAATAACTTGCAAAATTACTAATTATTTGTATATTATTATTTGTGCCCTGGTTCTATAAGAGCTCTTCGTCACAAGCCGGGTTGTAACAAAAACTCACTCATTCTTATTAGTGATGCACCGACATTACATTTTTGGCCAATACCGATATCTGACATTTTCCTTGACAAAGAAAAGTGGCCTTTTAAGCATTCTGTTACACTTAAGTAGTTGACGCAGAGGTCCCTGGTTCAAATCCAGGCTGTATTACAACCAGCTGTGATTGGGAGTCCCATAGGCCGGCGCACAACTGGCCCAGCGTTGCCCGGGACGTCATTGTAAATAATAATTTGTTCTTAACTGACTTGCCTAGTTAAATAAAGGTTACACACGCACGCACCAAAAATGTATTTTGTTGGCATTTATTTATGTCCCCATTACCAGTAAAACATAATCAAAACATTATTTATTTCATTTACTTGCTGTGCTGTTTAGTTGTTAATTTGTTCAGTCGTTTCATTCTCAATCAGGTTTTCTACGGAACGCCATTTGGGTCTTTCCATGTCAAAAAAAGATACGTCAAAAAAGCACAGCTCTTATTTGATTAATGATGGTCGGAAGCTAGCCACAATAGTGGACTTTGCGGTTAGCCTTCAAAATAAAAGTATGACAATTATTCTCTCTATTAATTTGCGTCACTGTCAATGACACTTATTTTGAAGGCAAACCGAAAATTCCACTATTGTGCCTAACTTCACAACACATAACCAGGTCTGGTCGGGCATCACTAGCCAGATGAAGCTAGCTGGCTGCTTATAAGATTAGCTTTGGGCAACAGGGTTAAGTAGCTGGCTAGCTATTTATTTTCATGAATTGAAGTTCAATTTCCATAGGCGAACAACTTACAAGGATTCCTAAATCTTTGCTAAGAATAATGAAAATGACTGCAGGTTCCACTGCTCTTTGTTTTCAGTCTGGTTGTATTGGTGCTAGCTAGGTACCAAGCTAAAGCTAGTTACCCCCGTAGCTAGCTTTAATGTCTCGCTGAAAATGTCTTACTCTTTCAAATGACTGCTCGACTTGTTGACTGCTCTATCCACACAGCAGACATTGTGGGCTAGGTTAGGAATGCTGTGTTAAAGTGGAGCGCAAAATTTTACGTGGCGTCATAACATCATGTACCTACGTCATATAGGTATGCACATCAGCTTTGACATCGGTTTTTAACGTCGGCGTTAAACTAGACATCTGGCCGTTACCGATGTTTGCATTTTGAAGCTAATATCGGCCGATTCTAATATGTTCACTGATATATCGTGCATCAACTTAGCTAGCAACTTACCTTGGCTTACTGCATTTGCATAACAGGCAGTCTCCTTGTGGAGTACAACGAGAGAGAGAGAGGCAGGTAGTTATTGCGTTGGACTAACTGTAAGGTTGCAAGATTGGATCCCCCGAGCTGACAATGTGAAAATCTGTCTTTCTGCCCCTGAACGAGGCAGTTAACCCACCGTTCCAAGGCCGTCATTTAAAATAAGAATGTGTTCTTAACGGACTTGCCTAGTTAAATAAAGGTGTTTTTATTTTAATTTTAAATCGGCGCCCAAAAATACAGATTTCCGATTATTATGAAAACTTGAAATCGGCCCCAATTAAATCGGCCACTCCGATTAATCGGTCGACCTCTAATCCCAACATTCACAAAGCCGCTGGGCCAGACTGATTACCAGGACGTGTACTCAAAGCATGTGGGGACCAACTGTCAAGTGTCTTCACTGACATTTTCAACCTCTCACTGAGTCTGTAATACCTACATGTTTCAAGCAGACCGTCATAGTCCCTGTGCCCAAGGAAGCGAAGGCAACCTGCCTCAATGATTACCGCCCCATAACACTCACGTCAGTAGCCATGAAGTTCTTTGAAAGACTGGTCATGGCTAACAACAACATCCTCCCGGACACCCTAGACCCACTCCGATTCGCATACCGCCCCAACAGATCCACAGATGACGCAATCTTAAATCGCACTCCACACTGCCCTTTCCCACCGGGGCAAAAGGAACACCTATGTGAGAATGGTGTTCATTGACTACAGCTCAGCGTTAAACACCATAGTGCCCACGAAGCTCATCACTAAGCTAAGGTCTCTGGGACTCAACATCTCCCTCAGCAACTGGATCCTGGAATTCCCAACAGACCTCCCCCAGGTGGTAAGAGTAGGCAACAACACCTCTGCCACACTGATCCTTAACATTGGGGCCCCTCAGGGGTGTGTACTTAGTCCACTCCTGTACTCCCTGTTCACCCATGACTGCGTGGCCAAACTGGACTCAAACACCATCATTAGGTTTGCTGACGACACAACAGTGGTAGGCCTGATCACTGACAACGATGAGATGGCATATAGAGACGTCAGAGAACTGGCAGTATGGTGCCAGGACAACAACCTCCTCCCCAATGTGAGCAAGACAAAGGAGCTGATTGTTGACTACAGGAAAAAGAGGGCTGAACAGGCCCCCATTAACATCGACGGGGCTGTAGTGGAGTGGGTTGAGAGTGTTTCAAGTTCCTTGGTGTCCACATTACCAACAAACTATCAGACTGAAAAAATTTGGCATGGGTCCCCAGATCCTCAAAAGGTTATTCAGCTGCACCATTGAGAGCATCCTAACCGGTTGCATCACCGCCTGGTCTGGCAACTGCTCGGCATCTGACCGCAAGGCGCTACAGAGGGTAGTGCGTACGGCCCAGTACATCACTGGGGCCAAGCTTCCTGCCATCCAGGACCTATATAATAGTCGTGTCAGAAGAACGGCCATAAAATGGTCAGACTCCAGTGACCCAAGTTATAGACTTCTCTCTGCTACCGCATGGCAAGCTGTACCGGAACGCCAAGTCTAGGACCAAAAGACTCCTAAACAGCTTCTACCCTGAAGCCATAAGACCGCTGAACAATTAATAAAACCGCCACCGGACTATTTACCTCGACTTCCCCCTCCCTTTTGTACACTGTTGTTACTCAGCGGTTTATCATCTATGCAGTCACAACACCCCTACCTACATGTGCAAATTACCTCAACTAACCTGTACCCCCGCACACTGTCTCAGTACCCCTTGTATATAACATTGTTATTGGGTTACTTTTTATTCTTATTTTTAAATTACTTCAGTCTATTTGGTAAATATTTTCTTAACTCTTCTTGAACTGCACTGTTGGTTAGGGGCTTGTAAGTACGCATTTCACGGTAATGTCTACACTTGTTGTATTTGTATGTGACAAATAAAGTTTGATTTGACTAGTCAGGATCGAAGGAAAGATGAACGGAGCAAAGACTACACAGGAGTGGCTTCGGGACAAGTCTCTGAATGTCCTTGAGTGGAGCAGCCAGAGCCCAGACTTTAACCTGATCTAATATCTCTGGAGAGACCTGTATATAGCTGTGCAGCGACACACCCTATTCAACCTGACAGAGCTTGAGAGGATCTGCAGAGAAGAATGGGAGAAACTGCCCAAATACAGGTGTGCCAAGCTTGTAGCGTCATACTCAAGAAGACTCAAGGTTGTAATTGCTGTTTCAATAACGTATTGAGTCACGGGTCTGACTACTTATGTACATTTAATATTTTAATGTTTAATAAATCACCTGTTGAGGCAAAAAAATATATATATTTTAGAATAAGGCTGTAATGTAACAAAATGTGGAAAAACTCAAGGGGTCGGAATACTTTATGAATGCACAGTATAATATGAATACGTACAGAATAATACAAAATAAAATGCTCAGAGCAAGTTGTGGTTTATGGTTGATGCTCACGCCCCAAACAGTAGTTGAATCAATGGGTTACTTGAGTCATTTTAAGATTGCCTAATAAAACTAGTTAACGTCAGCGAAATACACTCCTTCACAGAAATCAGTAATACTAGACAATGGCTAAATATGATTGTCAATTTACTGACCAACGTCAGCATGCTAATAGGCAGTACTGTTACAGTTTTAATCTAATTTGTTCCAAGTTAAATTAGCTAGCGTTAGCTACCTAGCCAAGTAAATTAGCTAACGTTAGCTAACGTAGCTAGTTGAACAAGCTTAGAGTTGAGTGGCGTAAAGTAGCCTAGTAATTAACTATAGTTGCGTCAAAGTAGAGCGGACTTCAAACGTTTCGAAATCCAGCTAACGTTAGTTCGCTAACTAGCTACACGAACTAACAGGCATGTTACAAACTTATCCGACTTTTTGGTCAAAGTTTAATTTGATGGGAAATGCACGCGCTACTAGCCACACTTAGCAGGTTAAATGTGTTATTTGCTAACTAGTTAACCAATGAGATACTGTGTCTAATAACTGGTAAAGAGACGAAAATCACTGTGGTGATGTTATTTTACCTAACCGTGCAAACGGTTTAGCTAGCTAACGTTAGCATTGCAACCACCTCTCCCGCCCCCGTTGAAAAAAAAAAATACAAGAAAAAACTTTAGTCGTGCTAGGAACACAGACATGTCTTTTAATGGCTTTACTCACCCTTTCATTGTAAACTACTGTTATTCTTTAGTTTCGATGTGGTTGAAGTTCTGAGTAGTTTACAGTTCGGGTAGAGGAATTTTGACAGAGTTGGTGTTTCCTCCTGTCGTACCCTCCACATGTATGTTGCTAACTGTTAGCTTAGCTACCGCACTCCTCCACTGTCAACTCTGACCCCGCATGCGCAGAACATCACTTCTTCTTCGGTGGGGTTTATTGGCGGTTGGCATCCAACGTTATGGTGCATTACCGCCACCTACTGTACTGGAGTGTGGGCCAGAGACAGGAAGAAACTAAATCCTACCTGCGAGCCCCGTTGATCTTAAAAAAGATGACAACATATTGGAGACTATGTCTAATGACATTCTTTAAACTAATTTCCTGTATCCCCTTTTCCCTCATAATAGATCTCAGCCTCTCTCTTTCCCTCTGATACTACCCACACTGTAGCAATACATGCTCCACGCTCTCTGTTTCCTGCCAATAATCACACTTTGCTTTTGGATGTTTTTCTATCACATATAAGGTCGTATTCAAATGGCTGTGTCCCACCCTTAATTTTGTAAAAAATAACTCCCTCTCTTCTGTCCCTTCCTGCCATCCTCACCTCCTCGACTTTCCTCTGTACATGAAATAAATGCCTGCCCTTAGTATCTCTATTCCACTGCTTCTGCCATCTCGGCACCATCACTGTCCATATCAGGCTTTTTGCCTCTGCCTTGCTCATTGAAACTACAACATCAACATCCCCACTGGGCTTCAGCCCAAGTCAATCTTATCTGTATGCTCATCCTCTAATCGCAGAATATCACTGTACGTTCATATTTTTTAATCCAGTTATTTTTATTATATGGGTTGAGCAAATTACCTAAATATTTATGTTGAATAAAAACACAAGTTCTGTTTTTGAAATATTGAAACACTTTAGGATTTTTGTTCTTATGTATGTATTGACCATTGGCTTTGACATTTTTGTTAGATTTTTACATGTCTTAATAATAATTAGCTATTATTCAATTTATAATCATTTGTGGCGCAACTCGATATTTCATTTGAATTCATAGCAATGACGTAAAATATTGTGTCATGCAAATCTCCAGTGTCCAACAGTGCAATCCATATTTAACAAGTAACAGCAACATCCTATTGTTCCACCGCCATTTTGGCTCAAACGCAATGATATTTTCTCGAAAAAGACCACATAATTCTACTGTTTGATTTTCTGCCCTCAGCCTATTGTGGAGCCTTCCATATTTTTTTCTTTCCGAGCCTCAACCGTGGAACAGGTCTAATTAATCAGCTGTTATTTTGTTGTTGTTTTAAAATGTTTATTTGAAACTATAGACGAATATCAAGAGGAAGTATATATCTTTCCATCTATATATTTGACACCGAAGTGAGCTTGAGCCATAATGGAAGCAGTGTTGTGAGTCCCGAGTCTCGCGATCTGCAAAACTCGGATTGAATGAAGTCAGCTGATCATTTGCTGTCGTATCGCCACTCACATCTTCCCTAGGCAGAGGTTCAAGACGCTGGACTGTTTAATTTCTGAAGGTAGCTATGCCGTTTTATTATAATCAAATTAGATTAAATGCAATGTCTATATTATGTGATTTTTCATAATTCTTTCGAAATACATCAAAATGGCATAGCCAGCGATTTTGACAGATGACCTATAATTAAATAATACGGTCGTTTATCAAAGGATTTTGATCATTGGAACATACATTTAAATGCATTCATGGTCTTGGTTTTTCATTCAAATGTAGGCCTATTTGAATTAAACATTACATATCACAATCAAATTGCAACGCTGGCAATGCGGCTTCTCAAATGTCAGTTGTTGTTGCGCAAAAAATGCGTAAACATCGTGCCTCACGTTATGTATTTGTCTCTCAATGTGTTTTGTTTATAGCAACAATGCAACTAGTTATGTTATTTTCTGTTTCATGGCCATGGATAGATTCGACCATGTAAAAAAAATGATGTCGACGCTACAGTGCATTGGTGGTCATGTGATTATGTTGACAAGACACCTTTGGCAATGTAGCGGTTGATCATGACTCTCAGTTCCATTACATTACACATAAGAGTCATTGGACTAAGACGTCATCGCTTGGTCTGAACATGAACCCGCATTGCTTGCGGTAAGGTTTTGGAAACATAAGAACCTTGTCTTTCATATCGGCGAGAAATAATTGTAAAAAAAAACCAAAATGTTATATTGATATACACCTTTTTATAGGAATCCCACAAGCCAATATTTCCGTATTACAATTCTTGTTTATGGAAAACATGGAAGACCGAGTGGACTTTTTGTGCTAATTAGCTAGCAGTGTCTGAACACCTGTGTAAACGGAAGACCAACACCACAAACAAGTCACAAAAAAATAAAAAATACAGTAGGCTGCAACTGTTAAAACCGGTTATAACAGTGCACAGTCAGTGTGTATTTTTCGTTTGTGAAATGATTTTGATATGAAAGTAGAGGGATTAATATTTCTTGAACCGCACCGCAATTGAGAATCGATTCGCGTTTTAGATGGATTATTTGGCGGGTTTGGCTTCCAGAGCCAATTCACCGATAAACAGAACATGTAAAGTCATTGGATTATAAACAGTAACGTTAGGCTACTTTAGTCCATTATTGGGCTACTTTAATCTCAGCTGATTGACCAGCAGACTTTTGGGTAATGCACCTGAGATAAGACGGAGACTAGTAGCCCAACTACAAATGTTATCAATTCAAGATACATGCAGACAGTGGTATTGTAAATCAAAGAAAAATCACATATTATTCTGAAGCTGGCCCTATTCCGTTGGTTTGTCCCTAGTGACATATGCTAGTGTGACAGTGGCACATGAGGATGATTCTGTTAGACTACAGAAGAGGAAGAATCATTCATTGCATTTAGCACAAGAGCGTTAGGACCCTGTGCACCTGCCACAGCCCCACCACATCCTCACTTGGATGTTGAATTTCTCATCAGAAATGTCTGCTTATAGGGTAGGGCCTGTTTGGGTGAATCTCAATCATGTGAGTTCAGATCCTCTTCCCTTCTCCTTCATCTGCACTGATCTGAGAAGTAAGGATAGGTTAAATCACTGTTTCCCAAATGGTGTCCTTGGGACCCCAAGGGGTGCACGTTTTGGTTTTTGCCCTAACACTACACAGCTGTTTCAAATGGTCAAAGCTTGATGATTATTTGAATCAGCTGTGTAGTGTTATGGTGAAAATCAAAACGTGTGTCCTGAGGACCGAGTGTATAGTGTAGTGTCTAATGAAGGACACAAGACAAGGAAGGGGAAAGGAAGCCACAGGAATATTGAGAATAAGATCTACCCTTTGTGTCTTCTATCTTTGATAACAAAGAACAGAAGAGTTAATAAAAAGAACAGCTAGTTAAAGAGGTTTAACAGGTTTTCCCTAAGTGTTGATTCAGGACCAGTTTTAGTTGCAGCTCTATGGCTCAATACTAGGACTGAGAAAGGAACTATTTTACATTGTTATCAAATTGTTTTGCTCACAAAAGCTACGGTGAAATGCTTAATTACGGGCCTTTCCCAACAATGCAGAGAAAGAAAATAGAAAAGTAAATACAAATGAGTAACGATAACTTGGCTATATACACACAGGGTACCAGTACCAAGGTGATCTGCAGGTGTAAGATATAATTGAGGTAGATCTGCACATATAATTAAACAATAAGGCACACGAGGGTGTGGTATATGGCCAATATACCACCGCTAAGGGCTGTTCTTAGACTAGATGCATCACGGAGTGCCTGGACACAGCCCTTAGCTGTGGCATATTGGCCATATACCACAAACTCCAGAGGTGTCTTATTGCTATTATAAACTGGTTACCAACGTAATTAGAGCAGTAAAAATAAATATTTTGTTATACCCTTGGTATACGGTCTGATATATCATGGCTGTCAGCCAGTCAGAATTCCGGGCTTGAACCACACAGTTTATAACTACAGTACCATTCAAAAGTTGGGACACCAACTCATTCAAAGGTTTTTCTTTATTTGGACTATTTTCTATATTGTAGAATAATTGTGAAGACATCAAAACTATATATTTTTTTAGTTTTGGGTCAAAAAAGAATGCAAAATTCAGGAATTCAGCAAAAAAATGGTTTAATTTAGAAAATCTGTTACCAAGTATTGCCACATGCAAACAAGGAGACATATATGTGATCGTGTCTCAATGTATGAAATTATTTATATTTTCAAATAGTACCTCTTTTTGGGCAAATTTGTGGTCAATTTGCAGTGTACAAATTATTATAATTATGTTCTACCCTAGAACCTTGGCATGTACTGTAGGCCGTCTCCCTCTCTTCGGTGCCTTCCTGATTCTGCCCTTCAGAATCACTGGTGGCCAGGGGAAGGGTGGTTGTTGGTGAATGTGTGAATCCATTGTCAATTTGGGATGCACTTACTTAGTCAATTAGCACCATTTCATGACATTTGAAAACTTTAACAGGAAGTTAAATGTGAGCAGTTGGGTTTACAGGATTATGCAACACCTTGCAACCAGCACTCACTCTAGTTTCATTATGAGAGATTATGCTGAATGGGACATTATTTTATTAGGGTAAAGCTCCTTTGTTTGGTCACTGGTTACCCTCACTGGAGAGACATTCCTGAGTATGGATCATTTACATTGTAACACTGCAGTGCTCAGTGAGTGTATCCTTGATAGAAGGATTCCATACGTCACATGACTGGTGTGATATGATGTGGCTGAGTCCTTAGAAACTTGATGCATGTCTGGGTTTTACCCTCTGACTGTACTGACTACTTCCACAACTGTTAGTGTGGGAGTACTTTTTCCCCCCAATAAAGGTAGGGATGTTGGGGAGTGTAAACTGATCCCTGATCTGTTTGTAAGGGCAACTACAGCCTGCATTGTACCAGAGATTGCTGAGCTTGGTAGGTGGCTGCCTTGAGGCCTGTCAGTGTGCTCACTGTTGTGTCAAGGGATATGGATGTAATCCTCTAGCTTTTTAAATACCAGCGTGTTGTGAATCACTGTGTCTGAATCTCATACAATTCACAAAGACACTAATTTAGACTTCCCAATCCTACCCCACACTAGAATTTTCCACTTCCTCAAACGGCCCATATAACTCAGCCAGCCATGTTCCACAGTCATGTGACGCCTCGTGCATATATTCCACCCTATGAGTCTCTATGCCAAAATCACAATGGAAATGATTCAATTCTGTCCAAGTGTGTGTCTGTCAGTGTGTGTATACATGCATTTCTGTATGCATGTCTGTCCTGTTTTACAGTAAGTATTTTGCACCTGATAGGATCCAGAGGGAATAAAACATTCAAGAGAAAGGGAAGAATTGAGCACTTGATAAAGAAAGTAAGTTTTTTTTATTGTTTTAAATCTCTTAAGAATGGAGGTCCAAATGCCATGTAAGTTAAGCTTGGCCATGGATGCCACATCCTTCAGTCTGTATCCTGCTGCTCCAGACTACATCTGTTGAGGGGGGCTGCTGTATTTCTACACAGATAACATAGGGCCTTTTCCTCCATGCTAGACTGGCTAGCAGTGGCAAGGACAAAAGGGCACTGAAGCAGGGATGGTGTTTGTGTGTCAGAGTGGGTGCAGTATAGATTCAGCAGCACCATAACGTTAGCCACTGTAGCGTTAGCCCCCCCCCTCACTCAGAGAAAGAGAGCTGCCGAGTCATGATGTTGGGCTCTAGTCGCTGGGATATCACCATTGTCACGGTTCGGAAAAGGGGTGTTATTGTCATGGTAACAGAACAGAGGGACAGGGATCCGTGTTTCCCGATAGTGTGCTATATGTTTGCGAGTCCCTCTCACCATTGCAGAAAGCTTCATTTTTAAGCCTCTGTGTGGGAGGGAATTTGTCTGTGTAATCATCATGTAGTAATTGTCCTACTCTGTTAGTGTGTGTATGTTTTTAGTGTCGGAGAGTGTTACCAAGCTGCTTTGAACAGATTCAGAATGGATGGATGGGTGGATTTTGAGTTGGATGAGAAGGCCATTGACCTTCTAATGACTGGGTCAATAGTGTCCCAGCCAGGACTATAACTCACTGTGGTCTGGGATGCAGTCAGCTATAACACGAATCAATACAGCTGTATATATACAGTGAGCTCCATACTGGGACAGTAACCATGTTTCCATCCATCCAAGTAAAGTCTTACCATAACAAAATAAATCGTAACAGCTGTGATGGAAACAGATGGTTTCGGTACAAATTTTGTTAACGCCGACAGACTTTGTTTGTTTGAGATGGTGAGGTCTTTTTGTGTCTGTAAAATGTATTATTTGGGACATGGAGGTGGAAACTACTTTATGCGCCAGACATATAGAGTTACACAGAGGCTGGGTCCTGTTATTGTTATTGATATAATAACCATCATATCGAAGTAAATTTGCAGTCACACGACTCTGAAAACTATGCAGTTCATTAGGCTACAGATGAAATAATTATGATTCATTTCACAGGGTGGTGAAAGTGCACGGTAATGAGCTTAATGCTGCTTTCCAACAAGTATCGAGGGTCTTATTCTGGTGACATGATTGATGCTTGACTGCCGTTTGACAAATAGAAATCCATAATAATCTCATGTAGACTAGACAACCCTCACAGCCTACCCACACTGTATCTGTAGGCTGGAGCACAGGTACCAAGACCAGCGGAGGCACATTTACTATTTAACGCAACAGTTTTTGTGACAAATACAATGGAAACACATTGAACTTTAGATTTTTATTTGATATATGAAAACCTAAGTGAAAAAGTACATTTTGTTTGCACTACGTCATCACGCACTGATTTTTATCCGCAAGAAGTTCATTTGGTGGAAACATACCACTGGTGGGAAAATGCGCATTGTTTTCTTTATGCAGATTTTAGAATATTCCCATGAAAATCTGTCGCCAATTGGATGAAAACCTAGCTAGTGACAAAAGTTTTGTCTCGCTATGGAATTTAAATGATACAATGACTATGAGTTTAAAATGCAGACTGTCAGCTTTATTTGAGGGTATTTTCATCCATGTCAGTGAACCATTTAGAAAATGTATTTGTTTTCAATAAACATTGGAGACCAAATTATAGTTTACATGTGGTCAACAATCTAAGCCAACCCGTCTGTTTTTCCCCATAGTTGTGCACACAATGGTTTTGTTGCTGAACAACCAACCTGTCAGTGGTGCTCTGTGGACTGTGTACCACTCTTTATCTCTCCTCACTCCCTTTATCACGGTCATTCACACACTCACTCTGTTCTTTCTTTATCACGGTCCTTCACACACTCACTCTGTTCTTTCTTTATCACGGTCCTTCACACACTCACTCTGTTCTTTCTTTATCACGGTCCTTCACACACTCACTCTGTTCTTTCTTTATCACGGTCCTTCACACACTCACTCTGTTCTTTCTTTATCACGGTCCTTCACACACACACTCTGTTCTTCTTTCTTTATCACGGTCCTTCACACACATACTCTGTTCTTCTTTCTTTATCACGGTCCTTCACACACTCACTCTGTTCTTCTTTCTTTATCACGGTCCTTCACACACTCACTCTGTTCTTCTGTCTTTATCACGGGTCTTCACACACTCACTCTGTTCTTCTTTCTTTATCACGGTCCTTCACACACTCACTCTGTTCTTCTTTCTTTATCACGGTCCTTCACACTCACTCTGTTCTTTCTTTATCACGGTCCTTTACACACTCACTCTGTTGTTCTTTCTTTATCACGGTCCTTCACACACTCACTCTGTTCTTCTTTCTTTATCACGGTCCTTCACACACTCACTCTGTTCTTTCTTTATCACGGTCCTTCACACACTCACTCTGTTCTTTCTTTATCACGGTCTTTCACACACTCACTCTCTTCTTTCTTTATCACGGTCCTTCACACACTCACTCTGTTCTTCTTTCTTTATCACGGTCCTTCACACACTCACTCTGTTCTTCTTTCTTTATCACGGTCCTTCACACACTCACTCTGTTCTTCTTTCTTTATCACGGTCCTTCACACACTCACTCTGTTCTTCTTTCTTTATCACGGTCCTTCACACACTCACTCTGTTCTTCTTTCTTTATCACGGTCCTTCACACACTCACTCTGTTCTTCTTTCTTTCTCTCAGATCTAGCCTGTCAGGATGGACCTGTCCAAGCTGCCTAAGATCCGGGATGAGGAGAAAGAGAGCGAGTTTGGATACGTCCATGGAGTCTCCGGCCCAGGTCACTATCTCACATACACATTCACCTATGTCTCATGTGCCTCTGTTTAGGCTCTAAAGGTTTAGGCTAGCTGAAGAAGGGATGCTTTGGTAATAGCCTCAGCTATGCCTGGTCGAATAAAGGTTAAATTATTATTTTTTTTTTTAACTATCCCTCTGGTAGTAAGCCAGGCGATAGGATGCTTGGCACTAATCTGTTTACACCAATCTGGTGTGGAGTTTGGACTAGAGATCCGTCTCTCTTGCATGGTGTGTGACCTCTAACCTGTGTTGTCCCCTGGCTGTGCTGCAGTTGTGACGGCCACTGCCATGGCGGGAGCGGCCATGTATGAGCTGGTGAGAGTGGGCCACAGTGAGCTGGTGGGAGAGATCATCAGGCTGGAGGGAGACATGGCCACCATCCAGGTTTACGAGGAGACATGTATCCTAACGGGTTATACTGTTACTGCACCTCATCCCAAATGGCATCCTATTCCCTATATAGGGAACTACTTTTGACCAGAGAAATATGGGCCCTGGTTAAAAGAAGTGCACTGTAAAGTTAATAGGGGTTTCGTTTGGGATGCAAGCTTTACTGTACCTGACTGTCAGTGTTCTCCTGGTACATACAGTGCTATGCCTGTGTGTACATGACTGTCAGTGTTCTCCTGGTACATACACATGACTGTCAGTGTTCTCCTGGTACATACAGTGCTATGCCTGTGTGTACATGACTGTCAGTGTTCTCCTGGTACATACAGTGCTATGCCTGTGTGTACATGACTGTCAGTGTTCTCCTGGTACATACAGTGCTATGCCTGTGTGTACATGACTGTCAGTGTTCTCCTGGTACACACAGTGCTATGCCTGTGTGTACATGACTGTCAGTGTTCTCCTGGTACATACAGTGCTATGCCTGTGTGTACATGACTGCACCTGTCTGTCAGGGATTGGAACCAAAAATAATCTTCCAATTGTTTTTTTTCTGAACAGAACCATCATTTTTCCCTGTTCTGACCAGCAAAATACATTTCTGAATCACCGGTTTACATCTTTCCTTCCTTTACTGTGATAGAAAATGAACAAATTAGCCTCCTTCTATACGCCAATATCTGTATAGCAGACAAGGCCTAGCCATCTGACATAAAGAAATGCGTGTCGTAGCAGAGAGGGATTTTGCATATCTTACACATCGAAACACAGTTTTTTTAAGGACATAAATGTGGGTCATTTGGCCAATCTCCCTTGTTTATTGCTGGTGCTGGCTGCACCAGGTTCAATCTGAATGCATATGGATGGTTTTTCTAATTTTCCTAATGGAAACCCTGGCACAGATGCTGGCGCAAATCTTCTAGTGGGTAGACACTGGAATAAGTTTGAGGGTGAGGGCTTTGCAGAGGTGCTTTACAGCGTTTTTAGTGGGACAGACGAAAAAATACCCGGAATGTAAAAAAAACATTATTAACCGGTTCCTAAGATTATAAAATAACAGTTCTGTTCCCGGAACATTATAGAACACTTACATTCGCAGTACTGATTCTCTTCCTCAAAATATTTGGTTATTTTCGGGTTTTTGGTTTGGTTCCCTGAACCGGTTCCAACTGTCTTGGTGTGTGTGTATACACACTTACTATATATTTAAATAATCACCTTAGTGTTCATTACTGATCACATTTTTACGGTACATACACACTCAGTCTTATACACCATAGCAACCTCTTGATAACACTCACAGACACATGAAAACAAATCTGAAATCTACTGAAACACACACACACTGTGCGTGTGTTCCTGAGCATTGTCACAGCGGGTGTATCCGTTGGGGACCCGGTGCTGCGGACAGGGAAGCCTCTGTCAGTGGAGCTGGGCCCAGGCATCATGGGCTCCATCTTCGATGGTATCCAGCGCCCCCTAAAGGACATCAACGACCTAACACAGAGCATCTACATCCCCCGCGGAGTCAATATCGGAGCCCTCAACCGAGACCTGAAATGGGAGTTCTCCCCTGTCAAGAGCTTACGGGTGGGTGCATCCTACTACTCTGAGGAAAGTGTTTGCATGGTTTACTCGATGCGCTACACTATCCACAATTTCAAGTGTCCTTAGACCACATACTGAACTGTACATTTTAAGCTAGAATCTTTAATTGGAACAATAACAAAGTGGTAACCCCACCTCTGTTTTGGGAGTAAGATGAGCAATGGGCCTGGATAATTTTTTTACATTTTTTAATTGAACCTTTATTTAACTAGGCAGGTCAGTTAAGAACAGATTCTTATTTACAATGACGGCCAAACCCAGACGACGCTGGGCCAATTGTGCGCCGACCTATGGGACTCCCAATCACGGCCGGTTGTGATACAGCCTGGATTCGAACCAGGGTGTCTGTAGTGACGCCTCTAGCACTGAGATGCAGTGCCTTAGACCGCTGCGCCAATTCATAGACTGAGCTATGGATGCAAGTACTGACCATCCATGATATCAAAATGGTAGTTTTAACCACGTTTTGAGGCTATACAGTGTTTGTTTACGTTGTTTACAAACATCGGAGTAAATCAAGCTTATATTTTGGGTTCTGAATGGTACGACAGTTGAACTAAGCTCATGACTCATAAGTTATATTCTTCATGAGTCAATGAGTATATATCGTCAATCTATAAGTCAAAAATGTATGTAGCAACTAAGGATTCTAGCTTTCATGTTAAAGTTTGAATTGATAACCATTAACCCCTTATCTCCCCCCTCTCTCTTAGGTGGGCAGTCACATCACAGGGGGTGATATCTACGGGATGGTGTTTGAGAACTCCCTTATCAAGCACAAGATCATGCTGCCCCCGAGGAACAGAGGAACCGTCACCTATGTGGCTCCCCCCGGAAACTATGACGTCTCGGTTAGTTCCACCACCCAACCTTGTCTAAATCCATAGTAATACATGTGGGGTCATTTATGTATTAAGACTGTGTGCGTTTCAGGACGTGGTGTTGGAGCTGGAGTTTGAGGGTATGAAGGAGAAGTTCACCATGGTCCAGGTCTGGCCAGTGCGACAGATTCGCCCGGTCACAGAGAAGCTGCCTGCCAATCACCCACTGCTGACCGGACAGAGAGTACTGGACGCCCTCTTCCCGTGAGTCCCCTTTCTCTTACTCCACCTTTTCCATCTATCCTTCCTTCACCTTCCTCCATCTCGCGGTCTCTGCGTCAGGGAATCTCTCTTTTAGCATTCTCCCATTTTCACCCTTTTCCTCAAGGACACTCAGAATGTCTTTCTGTCCATCTGTCTTCAATGTTCTGCTGCAAGGAAACTGAATTAGAAAGTGTTATCTGAATCTGCCAATATACTCAACCTCTGCTTCCATCTCCCTGCCCCCGGTCTGTTCTGTCTGTCTCTGTGTCCAGGTGTGTCCAGGGAGGAACCACAGCCATCCCCGGAGCCTTTGGCTGTGGTAAAACTGTCATCTCCCAGTCCCTGTCAAAGTACTCCAACAGTGATGTCATCGTCTACGTAGGTTGTGGGGAGCGAGGGAACGAGATGTCAGAAGTTCTGCGAGATTTCCCCGAGGTGGGTGGTGTTACAGTGCACATTTTGTTACGTTACAGCCTTACTCTAAAATGGATGAAATTGCTTTTCCCCCCTCATCAATCTACACACAATACCCCATAATGATGAAGCAAAAACAGGTTTAGACATTTTTGCAGATATGTGATAGCTTTTTTATATGCAAGTATTCAGACCCTTTACTCAGTACTTTGTTGAAGCACCTTTGGCAGCGATTACAGCCTCGACTCTTCAGGGGTATGATGCGATAAGTTTGGCACACCAGTATTTGCGGAGTTTCTCCCATTCTTCTCTACAGATCCTCTCATGCTGTCAGGTTGGATGGGAAGCGTTGCTGCACAGCTATTTTCAGGTCTCCAGAGATGTTCGATCAGGTTCAAATCCGGGCTCCGGCTGGTCCACACAAGGACATTCAGAGACTTGTCCCGAAGCCACTCCTGCGTTGTCTTAGCTGTGTGCTTTGGGTCATTTTCCTTTTGAAAGGTGAACCTTCACCCCAGTCTGATGTCCTGAGAGCTCTGGAGCAGGTTTTCCTCAAGGATCACTCTGTACTTTGCTCCGTTCATCTTTTCCTCGATCCTGACTAGTCTCCCAGTCCCTGCCACTGAAAAACATCCCCACAGCATGCTTCTGGATGCCACCACCATGCTTCTGGATGGTGCCAAGTGTCCTCCAGATGTGACGCTTGGCATTTAGGCCAAAGAGTTCCATATTTGTTTCATCAGCCCAGAGAATCTTGTTTCTCATGGTCTGAGAGTCCTTTAGGTGCTGAGGAATGGCTTCCGTCTGGCCACTCTACCATAAAGGCCTAATTGGTGGACTGCTGCAGAGATAGTTGTACACCTGGAAGTTTCTTCTATCGCTGCAGAGGAACCCTAGAACTCTGTCAGAGTGACCATTCGGTTCTTGGTCACCTCCCTGACCAAGGCACTTCTCCCTTGATTTCTCAGTTTGGCCGGGCAGCCAGATCTTGGAAGAGTCTTGGTGGTTTCAAACTTCTTCCATTTAAGAATGATGGAGGCCACTGTGTTCTTGGGGAACTTCAATGCTGCAGAAATGTTTTTAGTACCCTTCCTGAGATCTGTACCTCGATACAATCCTGTCTTGGAGCGCTACGGACAATTCCTTCTACCTCATGGCTTGGTTTATGCTCTGAAATGCACTTTCAACTGTTGGAGCTTATATAGACAGGTGTATGTGCCTTTCCAAATCATGTCCAATCATGTATAAACATCTCAAGAATGATCAATGGAAACAGGATGTACCTGAGCTCAATTTTGAGTCTCAGAGCAAAGGGTCTGAATACTTGGTATTCATGGTATTTGGTATTGGTATTTCTTTTTATTTTATTTTTCTATAAATTTGTAAACATTTCTAAACTGTTTTTGCTTTGTCATTGTGGGGCGTTGTGTGTAGATTGAGGGGGAAAAACATTAGTTTAATCAATTTTAGAATAAGGCTGTAAAGTAACAAAATGTGGAAAAGGTCAAAGGGTCTGAATACTTTCCGAACTTTCCATATGTCATTAGATTATCATGATCATCATCATTAGCGTTAGCCTTTTTCTTATTGAAGGTCAGGATGATTGACAGTGTGTCTGTCTAATAGCTGACCATGGAGGTGGATGGGAAGACTGAGAGCATCATGAAGAGAACAGCGCTGGTGGCCAACACCTCCAACATGCCTGTGGCTGCTAGAGAGGCCTCTATCTACACAGGTAGGAACCAATCACAGGGCCCAGAGCATAACACCGCAAACCTCCCAGCCAATGACAGGCCTGAGACCACAACATGGAGCACACCCCCTGACCAATCACCTACTTGTCCTCTGTGTGTGTCTGCAGGGATTACGCTGTCTGAGTACTTCAGGGACATGGGCTACAATGTTAGCATGATGGCTGACTCCACCTCTCGATGGGCCGAGGCTCTCAGGGAGATCTCTGGTCGACTGGCTGAGATGCCCGCTGGTAAGTGGCTGCTGGTAACACCCAAAATACAGAATTTTTAAAGCAATGTATAGGACATCATCTATGGCTAGAGGGGTGAATTCGGTTTAAATCAGTTATCTCGAACATATCAAGTAAGGCCTGTTTTGTCTCCACAGACAGTGGTTACCCAGCCTACTTGGGTGCCCGTCTGGCGTCATTCTACGAGCGTGCCGGCAGGGTGAAGTGTCTTGGCAACCCAGAGAGAGAGGGCAGCGTCAGCATTGTGGGGGCGTGAGTATAGTTACATCGCTTCACCACACGGGGGAGCCCTTGTTCCTCCTCTCAGCTCTCCAGTAGACCTCAGAAACCTGCCAACACAATCTAGCCACACTGGAATAGGCGGAAGTGGAGTGCTTCTTCTTACGTTATAACCACATGATACCAATGTTCTGTTTAATTTCCACAGTGTGTCTCCCCCTGGTGGTGACTTCTCTGATCCTGTGACATCAGCTACCCTGGGTATCGTACAGGTAATTGTGGATACAGCCTGTTTCTGTCTGGCTCTGATAGAACCCACTTATTTTAATTTTATTTAACCTTTATTTAACTAGGTAAGTCAGTTAATAACACATTCTTATTTACAATGACGGCCTACCGAAAGGCAAAAGGCCTCCTGCGGCCACGGGGACCTGGGATTAAAATAAATACAATATAAATATAGGACAAAACACACATCACAACAAGATAGACAACACTACATAATGAGAGACCTAAGACAACAACAGCAAGGCAGCAACACATGACAACACAGCATGGTAGCAACACAACATAGCAACAACATGGTAGCAACACAACATAGTAGAGGCACAAAACATGGTACAAACATTATTGGGCACAGACAACAGCACAAAGGGTAAGAAGGTAGAGACAATAATACATCACACATAGCAGCCACAACTGTCAGTAAGAGTGTCCACGATTGAGATAAAACTGTCCAGTTTGAGTGTTTGTTGCAGCTCGTTCCAGTCGCGAACTGAAAAGACGAGTGACCCAGGGATGTGTGTGCTTTGGGGACCTTTATCAGAATGTGACTGGTAGAACGGGTGTTGTATGTGGAGGATGAGGGCTGCAGTAGATATCTCAGATAGGGGGGAGTGAGGCCTAAGAGTTTTATAAATAAGCATCAACCAGTGGGTCTTGCGATGGGTATACAGAGATGACCAGTTTACAGAGGAGTATAGAGTGCAGTAATGTGTCCTCAAAGGAGCATTGGTTGCAAATCTGATGGCCTAATGGTAAAGAACATCTAGCCACTCCAGAGCACCCTTACCTCGAGAGCATCCTTAAATTATGTCTGTAATCTAGAATGGATAGGATGGTCATCTGAATCAGGGTTAGTTTGGCAGCTAGGGTGAAAGAGGAGCGATTACAATAGAGGAAACCAAGTCTAGATTTAACTTTAGCCTGCAGCTTTGATATGTGCTGAGAGGACAGTGCACCATCTAGCCATACTCCCAAGTACTTGTATGAGGTAACTACCTCAAGCTCTAAACCCTCAGAGGTAGTAATCACACCTGTGGGAGGAGGGTCATTCTACTTACCTAACCACATGACCTTTGTTTTGGAGGTGTTCAGAACAAGGTAGAGAAAGCTTGTTGGACTTTAAGAAAGCTTTGTTGTAGAGCATTTAACACAAAATCCGGGGAGGGTTGAGTATAAGACTATCATCTGCATATAAATGGATGAGAGCTTCCTACTGCCTGAGCTATGTTGACGTAGGTTTTCTGACTTTATACACTGTACTCTTTGAGAGAGGTAGTTAGCAAACCATCCCAAAGACCCCTCAGAGACACCAATACTCCTTAGCCGGTCCACAAGAATGGAATGGTCTACCGTATCAAAAGCTTTGGCCAAGTCGATTAAAAATAGCAGCACAATATTGCTTAGAATCAAGGACAATGGTGACATCATTGAGGACCTTTAAGGTTGCAGTGACACATCCATAACCTGAGTGGAAACCAGATTGCATACAAGAGAATACTATAGACATCAAGAAAGCCAGTCAGTTGATTATTGACAGGTTTTTTCCAACACTTTTGATAAACAGGGAAAAATAGAAATGAGCCTGTAACAGTTAGGATCAGCTTGATCTCCCCCTTTAAATAAAGGACAAACCGTGGCTGCCTTCTAAGCAATGGGAAGCTCCCCAGAAAGGAGAGACCGGCTTGGCGATGATAGGGGCAGCAACCTTAAAGAAGAAAGGGTCTAAACCATCCGACCCAGATGTTTTTTGGGGTCAAGTTTAAGGAGCTCCTTTAGCACCTCGGACTCAGTGACCGCCTGCAGGGAGAAACTTTGTAGCTGGACAGGGGGAAAAGAGGGAGAAGCATCGGGGATAGTCGCATTAGAAGGGGTGGGAGATGAGGAAATGTTGAACGGACAAGGAGGCATGGCTGAGTCAAATAGGAATCCTGACTTCAGGAAGTGGTGCTTTAAAGATCTCAGCCATGTGCTTCTTGTCAGGAAAAACCACGTCATCAACATTAAGGGACATGGGCAGCTGTGAGGAGGAGTGTTTATTCTCCAGGTCTTTAACCGTTTTCCAGAACTTCTTGGGGTTAGACCCACAGAGAGAGAACTGCTGCTTAAAGTAACTAACTTTGGCCTTCCGGATAGGCTGACTGGCTCTCGTTCAGGCAAATCAGAAATAAGTGCACTCAGGCTGAGTATGTGTGTGCCGAGCCTTTCATCAAATGGAATTCTTGAGGTAGAGTAACTCTGCCAGATCACGGTCGACCCAGGGGCTGAACCTGTTTAATTCTCATTTTCTTTATGGGGGCGTGTCTGTTAACAATACCACTGAAAATATCAAAAAATAAGGTCCAAGCATCTTCGACAGAGGGGATCAAGCTGATTCTAGACCATTTTACAGAGGCCTGTTCATGAAGGAAGGCTTGCTCCTTCAAGTTTTTTAGCAAGTGTCTGACAAATCAGGACAGGTCGTTTCACTGAGCAGCCATTACGAACACAGGCTGCAAAACAGTGATCACTAAGGTCATTACACTCATCCATATGGAGAAAAGAAATAAACACAAGCTTTAGGGAGTCAATTATCAATCCTTGGGTACGCTCCTGATGCTGATGCCTGTCAGATCTTACAAAGCCTGGATAGGTATTTTACGTATCAACTAACCACATATGTTATAGCAATCTGTCAGTCTGACACAATCGATGATGTGGCACACAATCGATGATGTGGCACACAATCGATGACGTGGCACGCAACCAACCATTGGTTGGTTCATGCAACGTCTGAGCAGGGGAATGCAACTTTTCATCCTTTTTTCCCTCACTCTCTTCCTGCCTTCATCCTCTCTTTCTCTCTGCCCACTCACTCTTCTCTCCCCCTTTCTCTCCCTCTATCCTTCCCTCTCTCAGGTGTTCTGGGGTCTGGATAAGAAGCTGGCCCAGAGGAAGCACTTCCCGTCAGTCAACTGGCTGATCAGCTACAGTAAGTACACGCGGGCGCTAGATGAGTACTACGACAAGCACTTCCCTGAGTTCGTACCGCTGCGCACCAAGGCCAAGGAGATCCTGCAGGAGGAGGAGGACCTGGCTGAGATCGTACAGCTGGTCGGCAAGGTGAGGGGGAACTGAGGGGAGGGGGAAGAAAGAAGGCGGGGACAATATTGAGCTGCATCTCTATAGTATGAGGTTTTATCTCCATGTCTTCTCTGCTTCATAATATTGAGATTGTCCTGGTTGTCATGGTGACAGGCATCGCTGGCAGAAACTGATAAGATCACCCTGGAGGTGGCCAAGCTCCTCAAGGATGACTTCCTGCAACAGAATGGTTACACCCCCTACGACAGGTAAAACACGCACTTACTCTCACTGACCTACTCATATATTTCTGAGTAATATTGAAAGATTGACTGTGAAGTCATTCCAACTGTAACTCTCTGACCTCTGCCTGTCCTCTGACCTCTCCCTGCAGGTTTTGTCCCTTCTATAAGACTGTAGGCATCCTGTCCAACATCATTGCGTTCTACGACATGGCGAGGCACGCAGTGGAGACCACAGCTCAGAGCGACAACAAGATCACCTGGTCCATGATCCGAGAACACCTGGGAGAGATCCTCTACCGACTCAGCTCCATGAAGTTCAAAGTACATCTGCAGTCTGACTGTTTCTCGTTTGTCTTTCTCTCTCTCGCTCTGTGTGTGTGTTCCCTGTATCTCTCTCTGTGTATTTCTATGCTGTCTATGAGTGTTGCTCTTACTATTTGTCTGTATCACGATCTCTTTGTGTGTCTGTGTAACTCTGTCTGGTCTGTTTCAGGACCAAGCCTCTAACTCTATATGTCTGGTCTGTTTCAGGACCCAGTGAAGGAGGGAGAGGCCCAGATCAAGACTGACTACGCCCAGCTGCTGGAGGACATGCAGAACTCCTTTCGCAGCTTGGAGGACTGAGCCTTCACCCTGGACCTTTCACCCTGGACCTTTCACCCCGGACCCCTCACCTGTGACCCCAGGGACAGTGCATGTCTGTCACCCCCCCCTCTCTGCAGCCACCTCTACTGCGGCCTCACATTCCACTGCCTTGTGTTTACACCCAACCTCCTGCCATCAGTTTACTCAACGTGTGTATGGGCAAAAGCAGAACAAAATGTACTGTATTCTTGTATTCTGTTTCCTCACACATTCTAAATATTATATATGTGTATTTGCCCCAACATGGTCGAAGATCTGCCCCGACACCTTAATGTGTGTATGTTTACATGTCTGTGTGTGAGACCCCTGCATTGCCCCTCCCTTCCCCCTGTTTGTTTTGGACATGGTCTCTGGCCCTAGCTGTGTACCTGAAGACTTCAGTTGATGTAATTATCGTTCATTAGCCCTCTATCTGTACAGAATATTAACATCAAATACTTAATAAGCAGAGTGACTCTATATTTGTTGCTGGCGTCTGACAAGGACAATGTGTGGTCTGGTTGTTGTTCATATTTAGTGATTTATGCTGTGTAGTCTTGTGTACTTGCTGTACTTGCTGTACGTGTGTGTGTGTGTGTGTGTGAGAGAGAGAGGGGGGCTCTCTCGCCCTGTCCTTTCTACTGCTCGTGGGACAAGTCCCAAAGAATAAAAGGCAACAAAACAAAATGGTGGGTATTTTTTCTGTGTGTTTTTCAGTAATGTCAGTCTTCTCTGCATGTTCTGTGAGTGTATTCAACAGGTTGCTACTAGTGTATGTACTGTACTACCAATAGTGGTGAACACACAGGTGATCATGTTAATAAGTATATACACCACAGGAGGCTGGTGGCATCTTATTAAGGGGAGGATGGGCTTGTGGTAATGGCTGGCGTGGAATGGTATCAAATACAGCAAACACGTGGTTTCCTTGTGTTTGATGCCATTCCATTCGCTCCGTTCCAGCCATTGTTGTGAGCCGTCCTCCCCTCACCAGCCTCCACTGGTATACGCAGTCACGTATGACTGGGTGTGTGAGAGTGACAAAATAATAATTCTGGTGCTGCTGGTTGGACTAGCCTTGCTATGTGTCTCTAATTCCTATGTGGAATCTGTGGCTCTCCACCCTTTACTTTTGTCTATGAATGTGCTTAGTGGAAGAGGAGTGTTTGCCAGACACAACTAGTGAAACTACACACATACATTCCTCTCCTTGACTAGTTTCAGTGACTGCAGTAATTATATAAAGTATGTAGCTAGATAGTTTTGCTTAGTTACTGAGCTGTGATGTTTTTGCAGTACAGCTGCACTGAACAAAAATAATTTGATGCACAATTTTTTTGTTTGTGTGATGATCTCCCATAAAAATAATCTTTATTTTTTAAATCCTTTGGGGGCTCATGCAGGTGATGAAGGCTCAGCCTTCGGTCAGGCAGGTACAATAAATCATATTCTCAGAATTTGCCTGTTAAAAATATAAAAGCTTGATGTATTGCATCCTGTGCCTGCCAATTAACGTTCTTTGAAATGGGAGTAGAGAGAACTGATTTGGTAATGCAGCTCTAGAACAAGATCTGTGAGGTTTGAACAGAACAAAGAATGATGGCTCTTTTTAGACCTGTTTGACAGCCACCAGTTAAAGTATGCAAATGGTAATGAGCAAAGCATGACCATGGTGACAACTCCTTCATGGTATTTTCCCTAATGGGCTGGGTCAGGTGAAAAGTTAATGCTACATTCATAACCAAGTGGGAAGGTGGTGATTACCCGTTGTGAAGTCATGAATAGAAGTTAGATGCATTCACATGCGTTGAACTCGTTGAGAAGTGCTGATTTGACTAATGGCAAACATTACCCATGAACTAAAAGTACAGCTATCATGCTTGTGAACAAATTCTTGTGTTCAAAAACCATTAGTAGATCGCTTTATCTTGGCCAGAGGTCGCAGTTGTAAATGAGAACTAGTTCTCAACTAGACTACCTGGTTAAATAAAGGTGAAATAAAAATACTTTTTTTTTTTTAAGTAATATTTTGTTGCATTTAACTGCTGTAAATGCTGCAATTTCCTTAGTAGGTGACGTCAGAGTTTACCATGTGGATGAAGTCGGAGCTCATGGATGAGAGATTGATTTTTCCCATCGTAGTCGAATATGGTAAATACTACCTTCCCACTTAGTTATGAACGCAGCATCCGTCCACTCGTCTCACCTGTTATCAGGTGGACGGGCTTGCAGCACATATGGGCTATTTATGACGCCACACATTTATTTAAGGAACCTACCCGTGCACATTGCCGAAGGAAAGGCCTGAGTTAGTTTTGCATGAATGACACATGTCAAACGGAGCCGGTGGTGACATGCTTACAATAATTTGGGTCTTCACAAAGCTTCATCCCGGACTCACATAGGACTCCGTGCAGAAGATAAAGATCTCGTGTCATTTCCAGGTAGGTTATTAATTAATGTGCACCGTCTTTTACCTGCTTATTACTGATGTTGTATCCCTCAGGAGATCGGATATGTGCCTCGTTCATAACAACTTGAAAAAAAAGCTGACTGGGAGAAATGTTTTGACTGTCATCCAAGTCGTTAACTATTGTATTGAAAGCAACTATGGTGATGGATGATGAGGAATTTGACAACTGGCCTGATGCGATCACGCACCATTGCCACGTTCACGTGCTAGTCGGAACTAAGAAAACTCGGACATTTCCGACTGGTTAACTGGTTGAACGCGGCACGTGTATAACTACAACCAGTTAGCAAGTCGGACATTTCCGAGTTTCCTAGTCCAGGCTACCACCCAAACGTGGCATGTAGGCCCGTATGCCAATGGAATTTGGCACAGTGGACGAGCAGTGTTTTAGATATCATACAATATTGTTAATCACTTGAGATTCGCACTGCTAAAATGTTTGCTCTTCATGTCCAGTCTTTTGAACTCACTGCGAACAAAATGGAAATGACAAGTTCGCCTGAGAGCCAGAATATAAATATGTATTCAAAGTGATCAGAATGTATCAATTCATAGAACTAATGATATTAAATCATCTCAAAACACTTCTCATTCAGAACACAATGTTTCTCCTGGGTGACAGGCAGGGCAGGATAAACCAGTTGTGTTGTGCCTCTTTCTTTGTGCTCTCACTCTCTCATCAGAAAAGTGGGTTAAGCGAGAGTCCTGCATAGGATATCAATTCCATCCTCATACCTCTTAGCATGGTCTGCAAAGTTTGACCATCTTCAGTGGAGACCAGCCATGAACAAACAAATCCCTTTATAGCAGCAGGATGTCCAGTCCAGTAGTCCTGCTATACTGACATGGACTGATGGAATTATCTTGTGTGCTAAAGCTACTAGGCCTCTATCTCTACTACCCAGTCAGCGGAACAGTGGATCTGATGGACCAGGTGTCCCGGTCAGGGGTGGGCACTGATGTCACAGACGAGACAGCCTCCATGGGGGAGTATAGGTGGAACCCTGAGGATCATGAGGTAAGATACAGGGAGCCCCTCTGTTTACCTGTCTGTGACTATCATGCACTTACCCCTACGTAGTATACACAGGAGGTTGGTGGCACCTTAATTGGGGAGCACAGGCTTGTGGTAATGACTGGAGTGTAATGGTATCAAAAACACCAAACGTATGGTTTCCATGGTTTCCAGGTGTTTGATGCCATTCCCTTTGCTCCGCTCTGGCCATTATGAGCCGTCCTCCCCTCAGCAGCCTCCTGTGATAATGTGCCATGAAGCCTGCCTACTCTCCACTCATACACACATCAAACCATCAACTGTTACTGCACTCTAGTGGAGAAGACCATTCTGACTCTTCTCCAATGTGTTATGTAGACATATCATTACATTAGCTATTGACTTGCTGTACTAGTGACAGAACTACACAGGGCGGCAAGTAGCCTAGTGGTTAGAGTGTTGGTCTAGTAACCAGCAGGTAGCTTAGTGGTCAGAGTGTTTGACTAGTAACCAGCAGGTAGCCTAGTGGTTAGAGTGTTGGTCTAGTAACCAGCAGGTAGCCTAGTGGTTAGAGTGTTGGTCTAGTAACCAGCAGGTAGCCTAGTGGTTAGTGTTGGACTAGTAACCAGCAGGTAGCCTAGTGGTTAGAGGGTTGGTCTAGTAACCAGCAGGTAGCCTAGTGGTTAGTGTTGGACTAGTAACCAGCAGGTAGCCTAGTGGTTAGAGTGTTGGTCTAGTAACCAGCAGGTAGCCTAGTGGTTAGAGTGTTGGACTAGTAACCAGCAGGTAGCCTAGTGGTCAGAGTGTTTGACTAGTAACCAGCAGGTAGCCTAGTGGTTAGAGTGTTGGTCTAGTAACCAGCAGGTAGCCTAGTGGTCAGAGTGTTGGACTAGTAACCAGCAGGTAGCCTAGTGGTTAGAGGGTTGGTCTAGTAACCAGCAGGTAGCCTAGTGGTTAGTGTTGGACTAGTAACCAGCAGGTAGCCTAGTGGTTAGAGTGTTGGACTAGTAACCAGCAGGTAGCCTAGTGGTTAGTGTTGGACTAGTAACCAGCAGGTAGCCTAGTGGTTAGAGTGTTGGACTAGTAACCAGCAGGTAGCCTAGTGGTTAGAGTGTTGGACTAGTAACCAGCAGGTAGCCTAGTGGTTAGAGTGTTGGACTAGTAACCAGCAGGTAGCCTAGTGGTTAGAGTGTTGGTCTAGTAACCAGCAGGTAGCCTAGTGGTTAGAGTGTTGGACTAGTAACCAGCAGGTAGCCTAGTGGTTAGTGTTGGACTAGTAACCAGCAGGTAGCCTAGTGGTTAGAGTGTTGGACTAGTAACCAGCAGGTAGCCTAGTGGTTAGAGTGTTGGTCTAGTAACCAGCAGGTAGCCTAGTGGTTAGTGTTGGACTAGTAACCAGCAGGTAGCCTAGTGGTTAGAGTGTTGGTCTAGTAACCAGCAGGTAGCCTAGTGGTTAGAGTGTTGGACTAGTAACCAGCAGGTAGCCTAGTGGTTAGAGTGTTGGACTAGTAACCAGCAGGTAGCCTAGTGGTTAGAGTGTTGGTCTAGTAACCAGCAGGTAGCCTAGTGGTTAGAGTGTTGGACTAGTAACCAGCAGGTAGCCTAGTGGTTAGAGTGTTGGTCTAGTAACCAGCAGGTAGCCTAGTGGTTAGAGTGTTGGACTAGTAACCGAAAGGTTGCTGGATTGAATCCTCAAGCTGAAACGGTACAAATCTGTTGTTCTGCCCCTGAACAAGGCAGTTAACCCACTGTTCCCCGGTAGGCTGTCATTGTAAATAAGAATGAGTTCTTAACTGACCTGCCTAGTTAAATAAAATGCATGTAGTTCAACTAGTAATCTAAATCTAGGTAGTGTTTTCAGTGGTTCTTTACTTTGTTTCTCCATGTAGCGGTGTAACTAAGTACTGGAACTAGACTTGTTTTTTTTGTAAAAATAAATGTGGATGAAGTAGGCAATTTCCTTTTTTGGGCATCAGGCCTGCTTAATTCTCACTTCAAACAACCTTTTTGTGTTTAACAGGCTGAATGACACATTGTTAATGTACAGTGCTGTCAAAGTATTCAGACCCCTTGACTTTTTCCACATTTTGTTAGCCTTATTCTAAAATTGATTAAATAGTTTCCCCCCCTCAATCTACACACAATACCCCATAATGAAAAAGCAAAAATAGGTTTTTAGAAATGTTGGCAAATGTAATACAAATAAAACTTAGCAGATTTACATAAGAATTCCGACCCTTTACTCAGTACTTTGTTGAAACACCTTTGGCAGCGATTACAGCCTTGACTCTTCAGGGGTATAACGCTAAAAGTTTGGCACACCTGTATTTGGGGAGTTTCTCCCATTCTTCTCTACAGATCCTCTCATGCTGTCAGGTTGGATGGGAAGCGTTGCTGCACAGCTATTTTCAGGTCTCCAGAGATGTTCGATCTGGTTCAAGTCCAGGCTCTGGTTAGACAACTCAAGGACATTCAGAGACTTGCCCCGAAGCCACTGAAGCCACTCTTGCATTGTCTTGTCTTGGCTGTGTGCTTCGGGTCGTTGTCCTGTTGGAAGGTGTACCTTCGCCCCAGTCTGAGGTCCCGAGCTCTCTGGAGCAGGTTATCAAGGATCTCTCTGTACTTTGGTTCGTTCATCTTTGCCTCGATTCAGACTACTCTCACAGTCCCTGCTGCTGAAAAACATCCCCACAGCATGATGCTACCACCACCATGCTTCACTGTGGGAATGGTGCCAGGTTTCCTCCAAACGTGCCTCTGGCATTCAGGCCAAAGAGTTCAATCTTTGTTTCATCAGACCAGATAATCTTGTTTCTCCTTTAGGAGCCTTATGGCGGGCTGTCATGTACCTTTTTACTGAGGAATGGCTTCCGTCTGGTCACTCTACCATAAAGGTCTGATTGGTGGAGTGCTGCAGAGATGGTTGTCCTTCTGGAAGTTTCTTCTATGTCCACAGAGGAACTCTAGAGCTGTCAGTCACTATGTTGTTCTTGGTCACCTCCCTGACCAAGGCCCTTCTCCCCTGATTGCTCAGCTTGGCAGGGAGGCCAGCTCTAGGAAGAGTCTTGGAGGTTCCAAACTTCTTCCATTTAAGAATGATGGAGGCCACTGTGTTCTTGGGGACCTTCAATGCTGCAGATGTTTTTGGTACCCTTCCTGAGATCTGTGCATCGACACAATCCTGTCTTTGACCTCTTGGATTGGTTTTTGTTCTGACATGCACTGTCAACTGTTGGACCTTGTATAGACAGGTGTGTGCCTTTCCAAATCATGTCCAATCAATTACATTTACTACAGGTGGACTCGAATCAAGTTGTAGAAACATCTCAAGGATGGTCAATGGAAACAGGATGCACCGGAGCTCAAATTCGAGTCACATAGCAAAGGGTCTGAATAGTTATGTAAATTATGGCATTTCTGTTTGATTTTAATACATTTGCTAAAATTTCCAAAACTTTTCGCTTTGTTTTTTTAAAGTGTAATCCATTTTAGAATAGGTTTGTATCAAAGTGGAAAAAGTCAAAGGGGTCTGAATACTTCCGAAGGCCACTGTATAACCCCAAACAGATCTGCTCTTGCAATTTGTAGTCTGACATTTCAGATTTGTATATTAGAATTTCTCAGGAAGTAGTTTGGATGTAGTTAACTACTTTTTCATAGGGGTAGCTTTAGTGTAGCGTAACTTATTTTGGTGTGAAGTAATAGATATTTTCAGAGTAGCTTCCCCAACACTGACAATGTACAAAGCTTGTGGGGTGATACTGTTTTTCAGCTGCATTAGTGTTCAGTTCTTGGCCTTCTCTGTATTTACTGCATAGCGAGAGCATATTGACCAATTGTCAGATTAATATATTCTATATACTGAATTCAACAGAGGTTCAGCCAGCATGACCTCTGTACTATAGTATTTAGTTTCAAATGAGCTTTGATGTGATTCTAATGTTATTTCTGCAGCCTGTTAATCCGAGATCCGACCCTCAGGGCCAGTGTCTGGCCGCCCCCCAAGCCCTGCCTGCCCCCACCTACAAACAGAGGGTTGAGGAGTTTAGGAAGCTGTTCAGAGAACTGCCTGAGTCAGAGAGACTCATCGTGGGTGAGTTGTGTGTGAGAGAAAGAAGCCAGATACGGCTCCCCTATCACCATCTCTCAAAAACCAAACATATCGGCACCTCTCTCACCAGACGTCCTATATACAGAGCTTACCTGCATATACCAGCACACCTGTACCTTACCTGTGTCTAAGTGTATACCCATCTCTCGCTGCGTCCCGTGTATTTTCCCCAGACTATACCTGTGCCCTCCAGAGAGACATTCTACTGCAGGGACGCCTCTACCTGTCGGAGAACTGGCTCTGTTTCTATAGCAATGTGTTTTGGGGGACAAAGGTGAGCTCACACATGAGGGAAAGGAAAAATAAAGGCACCATTTTCTGTTTAGAGGATGAATTAAATTGGATAATGATATATCGTAAATATGTATATATATTGCATTATTCTGGTCGTGTTAAGGATGTGATCAGTGTGCTCTGGAATCGTAGATAGCCTAGAGTCTGAGGGACGTCTCTGTGGTCGTAGATAGCCTAGACTCTTGAGGGACATCACTGTGCTCTGTGGTCGTAGATAGTCTTGACTCTGAGGGACATCAAGGCCATGTACAGAGAGAAGACTGCACGGCTGATTCCCAACGCCATTCAGATCTGCACAGACTCTGAGAAGGTACAGTCACTCAAACAACACCTGGGTTCTGTTCAATATCCCTGGACAGTTGCACTAATGCCTTGGACCAGAGCTAAGAGACCCTGTGCTTTTCATGGTTTAACCCATCAAGCAACTTTTCATGCTCAAGAGTACAGCAGCACTGACAAAATAACATGCTGCTTACCCCTTCTGTCTATCCTCAATGCAAACCAATAGACGGTTATCACTGCAATAATATTAAAGCAAACCTCCACACAAACTATATTGTAGTACTATATCCCAACATTTGTTGACATGCAAAACATTTTGGGACTAATATTTTTTGAGGGAATCATATGATGCAAAATGCATCATACCGGCTGTATTTCTGTATTTTATTTCAGTAGTTATATATCTTTAGCTTGATTGCTGATATGCAAAACAGCCAGTTTCTGGGGTGGAATTTGAACTGAAGCTTCTCTCTCTTCCCTACAGTTGTTCTTCACTTCCTTCTCAGCCAGAGAGAAGAGTTACCAGGGAGTGTTCCGGATGTGGCAGAACACGCTGATGGACAAGGTGAGGCACAGATCAGCTGACAGCGACCTCATATAACCTCACTTCACTCACTGGGGCATGCATCCCAAATGGAACCCTATTCCCTATAAAGTGCACTACTTTTAACCTGAGCCCTGTGCCATATTCAGGATGCACCCTGGGTGTAAAGTACTGTCAGCTATGGCAGGTCCACGGTTCTGTTTATGTTGAAACTGTCCTGTCCAGATAGAGCAGGGTGTGGATATGGATTGAGGGCTGTCAAAAACACTGGAAATGGGACACCTAGAATGTCCCCTCCTTTCAACACTGGGCCTTTTCCACACCCAGTTACACACTGCCCCCCCCGCCCTTCCAACATTGTTGTCACCATGGTTTTGGTTGTCTCGACAGCAAGCATTTCAATAAGTAGGAGTTATGTTAAGCACAGATCTAGGATCCTCTTCCCCTCACTCAATCCTACCCTTGATAACAAGTTAAACTGACCTTGGCTCTGTGTCTAAAAGGCAACGTGTTCCCGGTAATCCCCTATGGAATGGCATTGATCCAGTGACATGAAGAAAGTCAACGACTAGATAACCAGATAGTGTCCATGTTGCAGGGTTATCATAGCTCCATGCAACTTATCTGCAGTCCTATTTAGTATGCAAGGCTTTTGTGACTTTACCCTGGCAGACTGCTCTTATCTAATCAATCCTGAGTACACACCATGCTCCTCGGACTGGCCCCCTGCCCCTAACATTCGGTTATTATGTAGTATACAAGGGGAATAGAAGTACATTTTATAATGTACTCGCTCTTTTGATAGCAAAGTGGGGCTAAAACATTCTAGCACCTGGAATGAATGCAAACTCTATGGCCAACTAGTGCAATACCCGGAAGACTGTGGACCAAGGGAATTAAGCTGTGCAAACAACTCTACAATAACACTAGTGTGACTCGGGAGTTAGCGAATGACGGTAAAGTTCATTGACCCCTCAAGGTGTGGCTAGGAAGGTTTATTTGCTTAAGACAGAAAGATCTGTCTTTTCATTACCTATCCATTCTTCAGGGCAGTCGTTCGCATTACGACTCAAAGAGGCTATTCATCAACCGATCTGATTTTCGTTGTCACTGAACCAGAGTTTTGGCATTCAGTAGAGCTGTTATCGAGGCTACCGATCTCTGTATCAATGGGTGGAGCGTTCGTGTCCCAATTGTCGGGCTGAGGGCGCTAGGACTTCCTGATTGTTTTGTGACAGTGTACAGGTTATTACAGTTCAGTCCAGAGACCAGAACAGAGTAAAATGGCTACAGAGAAGTAAGTGAAACATATTTTAAAATTGTTATTTTGACTTGATTGGTAACAAGTGACTGATTATTCATCTAAATGATGATCAGGTGTGTGTAATTTGGATTGAAGAAACTGGTTCTATATGGGGCTTGCTTGAATGGATTATGTTGCTTGGGCAGGGCTGGATTTGGAGTCTCGGGGCACCTACTTTATTTTCAGTTTTTTTTTAAAAGCTAATTATCTGCAATTCGACATTTTGTCATGGCTTATGACGTGTTTTATATGCTATCTGGGGGGCCTCTGACCTCCAGGGCAGGTGCCCTGCGTGCCCGTTTGTAGGAAATCAATCATAATAAATTGTTTTTTTTAACGATTGACCAAACTCAAAATACATTTCTAATCTACATTTACTTATTATTCTCCCTCCATATAGTTTAAAAAATATACTTTGTTTATGGACACTATGACAAATACAATCTACACTCAGCAAAAAAAAATAAACGTCCTCTCACTGTCAACTGGATATATTTTCAGCAAACTTAACGTGTAAATATTTGTATGACCATAACAAAATTCAACAACTGAGACACAAACTGAACAAGTTCCACAGACATGTGACTAACAGAAATTCAATGTGTCCCTGAACAAAGGGAGGGGGGTCAAAATCAAAAGTAAGTCAGTATCTGGTGTGGCCACCATCTCCTCATGGACTGCACCAGATTTGCCAGTTCTTGCTGTGAGATGTTATCCCACTCTTCCACCAAGGCACTTGCAAGTTCCCAGACATTTTTGGGGGGAATGGCCCTAGCCCTCACCCTCTGATCCAACAGGTCCCAGACGTGCTCAATGGGATTGAGATCCGGGCTCGTCGCTGGCCATGGCAGAACACTGACATTCCTGTCTTGCAGGTGGCATTGTCATGCTGGAGGGTCATGTCAGGATGAGCACCACATGAGGGAGGAGGATGTATTCCCTATAACGCACAGCGTTGAGATTGCCTGCAATGACAACAAGCTCAGACCATGATAGACCCTCCACCTCCAAATCGATCCCGCTCCAGAGTCCAGGCCTCGGTGTAACGCTCATTCCTTCAACGATAAACGTGAATCTGACCATCACCCCTGGTGAGACAAAACCGTGACTCATCAGTGAAGAGCACTTTTTGCCAGTCCTGTCTGGTCCAGCGACGGTGGGTTTGTGCACATAGGCGATGTTGTTGCCGGTGATGTCTGGTGAGGACCTGCCTTACAACAGTCCTACAAGCCCTCAGTCCAGCCTCTCTCAGCCTATTGCGGACAGTCTGAGCACTGATGGAGGGATTGTGCGTTCCTGGTGCAACTCGGGCAGTTGTTGCCATCCGGGACCTGTCCCGCAGGTGTGATGTTCGGATGTACCGATCCTGTGCAAGTGTTGTTACACGTGGTCTGCCACTGCGAGGATGATCAGCTGTCCTTCCTGTCTCCCTGTAGCCCAGTCTTGGGCGTCTCACAGTACGGACATTGCAATTTGCAGCATGCCTAAGGCACATTCATGCAGATGAGCAGGGACCCTGGGCATCTTTCTTCTGTGTTTTTCAGAGTCAGTAGAAAGGCCTCTTTAGTGTCCTGCGTTTTCATAACTGTGACCTTAATTGCCTACCGTCTGTAAGCTGTTAGTGTCTTAACGACCGTTCCACAGGTACATGTTCATTAATTGTTTATGGTTCATTGATTGAACAAGCATGGGAAACAGTGTTTAAACCCTTTACAATGAAGATCTGTGAAGGTATTTAGATTTTTACGAAATATCTTTGAAAGACCGGGTCCTGAAAAATGGACGTTTATTTTGTAGCTATTAGTCAATAGCTATAGGCTACAATTTTTAACTGAGCAAGGTAGCAGCTATCGTTTTTGCGTCAGTTCTTTATATAATTGTTTGCATTTCTTAAGCGCTAATCTACAGTGCGTTGCTTTTTGATATCTTGTGGCATCAGTGTGGAGCCGGTTAGGGCTGTTTTGTTTGGTTGAAACTAAGACTGGAGGTGATGTGAGATTCATGCACAGGTAGAAAATGGTTATGGTGGAGGAAGCCAGACAGAGGAATTAATCCTCATGATTTTGACTATTGAGATTGAGCTCTTGCAAAGCTATAGCCTACAAGCAGCTGATGGATGATGGAACTGTGTACACAAAAAATCAGTTTTTCCATGATACCAAAAATCTAATCAAGCCTCACTGTTTGCTGTGTGCCAACCTCTGTTCCTCCCAATTAAACCCCCTCTGTCCTCTCTCTCCTAGCCATTGACTAGTCTGGAGCTGTGGCTGGTGGTCAAGCAGCACTATGGGAATGACCTGGGCCTGAGCCATGAAGAAATGGAGAGTCTACAGGGATCAGCAGAATCAACCACGCAGACACACACTAGGTGAGGACTAGCAGGACTCTTCATCAATCTGGTGCTGCATGGTGAACAGCATGCATTCACCTACATCTGTCTGACTGACACATTTCTTTAATCTGTTTCCCCATCTGGTCCCTGGCAGTCTGACCATGAGACCGGGTGGAGAGGACTCTGGGAGGCTGGAGAGGCCGTCTACTCTGCGCCTCCAACCAGGGGATCAGGGCTCCTTTGAGCCCAACACGCCCCAGGGAGAGGACCTACCCTCACCCCTCGGACAGAGCACCGCCAATTTGAGGAATGCGGTACGACACCTGGCATGTTAATGTCACAAAAGGCTTGGATGATATTAAGTGATCTCTGTAGAGGCATACTGTCTCCATATTGTTTCTTCATTGTCTGAGTTTTGCAAATGAAGGATTAGTCCCATTGATGGCATACATGTACATAGCAAGGCTTCCATAGCCAGAGTGACAGAAAGAGTGACATTGCCATTGTGTTTGTGTCCTACAGGATGATGCTCATAGCACCTCGTCTCAGTGCACTCCTGACCCATCCCTGGACCGCTCTGCCCCGGAGAGGGTCTCCAAGCGCTCAGAGCTCTCTCTGGACCTTAACACTAACCTGGACCACTTCTCTGAACAGAGTGGCTCGGAGAGCGCAGAGGAGGGTGAGAATGATTCCCAAATGGGTTTGTTAAATGCATGCATCTTTAGAGTATGTGTTTGTGTGATGCTATTGACACAATCTTAGATGTGTTTTCAGAGGCATTCCTCAGATCATGTTAACCCCTCTCCCGGTGTCTCTTCTAGAGGAGAGGGTGTGTGTCTCCGAGCAGCAGGGCAGGCTCTATGTGAACAAGGTCTTCAACATCAGCGCAGAGAAGATGTTTGAGCTGCTCTTTACTGACTCCCACTTCATACGAAGATTCATGAACGTCAGGAAGATCACCAGTGAGTCATCACCCCATCCACCCTAAACACTCCCTGTTATGTCACAGTCCTCAACACTCCCTGTTATGTCACAGTCCTCAACACTCCCTGTTATGTCACAGTCCTCAACACTCCCTGTTATGTCACAGTCCTCAACACTCCCTGTTATGTCACAGTCCTCAACACTCCCTGTTATGTCACAGTCCTCAACACTCCCTGTTATGTCACAGTCCTCAACACTCCCTGTTATGTCACAGTCCTCAACACTCCCTGTTATGTCACAGTCCTCAACACTCCCTGTTATGTCACAGTCCTCAACACTCCGTTATGTCACAGTCCTCAACACTCCGTTATGTCACAGTCCTCAACACTCCGTTATGTCACAGTCCTCAACACTCCGTTATGTCACAGTCCTCAACACTCCGTTATGTCACAGTCCTCAACACTCCCTGTTATGTGGCACAGTCCTCAGCTTGTGATGAGTAATCCATCCTAATCAATCTTTTGAATGTGAATGCCAGAGAGTTGTTGTAATTTCTAAATTGGGATGTGCACAACGAGGGGCCACAGTGGCTCCTGGATCTGCATACAGTACTCACACATGCAGTCAGATCCTTTTGGGGGCCCTAAGTAAAAATTTGTTTGGAGGGCCCCTCTGCCTTACTAAGCAATGGTGGAGGGGCGGAGAGAAAAATGTGCAGTTTTATACACAGTTTGCCATGGGGCAGAGAGATATTTAAAACTAAAGTGTATATCTGAGTGAGAGTAACTTACAAAATTTAATGGGGGCCCCCACAGTCAGTTATTTGTCCATGATTGCTAAAAGTTTAGATCGTCTAGACTAACTTACCAATCTATAAAATGTTAGCTGGCTTGGCTAGATGAGTGACTGACATAAGAGAAACTGCTGATGCACAACCAAATTTCGAAATTTAGTTGAGACCCCGACTGAGTATTTTTTGGGGGGAGGAGATTGATCCGCAGGTCTACAAAGGGGGGGTCGCATGTGCCCATCCCTGGTCCAAATGGATGTGTTTGTGTGAAATAATTCAGGCCTTTCCATTTCAGTGCAGTACCAAATAGAATAATAGGTGTGTTTTGTTAACCTGTGTGTGATTGTCTTTAGATGCTAGCTTTGCCCCGTGGCAGAGTGAAGCGTCAGGCGCCATGAAGAGGAGTCTCAACTACACCATCGCCATCACCAACCCTCTGGTGGGCAAGTTCTCCACCGCCACAGAGAACCAGGTGAGCCCAGGTCTGCAGGGGGTGTGTGTGTAGTGTGTTTTCCAGAGTGTGTAACTCTGTTGTCCTGTCAGATCCTGTACAAGGAATCTAGGGAGGGTCAGTACTACCTCGTCGACGCGGAAGTCTACACACACGACGTCCCGTACCACGACTACTTCTACACTCAGAACCTCTACTGTATCATCCGCCACTCCAAACACAAGTGTCGACTCAGGTGAGCAGCAGTGACAACACACCCTTCAGACATTTAATATTTGCTCTGTTTACTTTAGTGTAAGGACTTTTAGGGTATTGGGGTTGAGTTTCTCATTGTGGTCAGTCTTTGTTCAGTGCAAAGGTGCCTTTACACGTTTCCCACTGGACACAGATGTCTATTCCATGTCTATTCCATGTCTATTCCATGTCGGTTCAACCGACTTTCACTGATGTGAAAATAAGGTCCCTTCAACCAGTGTGTGCCCAGTGGGTTGTGTGTGTCAAAGACCAATATCCTTTAGAAAAGGTCAATTCAACCAGTGTGTGCCCAGTGGGTTGTGTGTGTCAAAGACCACTATCCTTTAGGAAAGGTCAATTCAACCAGTGTGTGCCGTGGGTTGTGTGTGTCAAAGACCAATATCCTTTAGGAAAGGTGAATTCACTTCCACATACTGCTGGCCTATGTACTGTTGGTTCTCTCTTCTTGCTGGTAGCTATTGGTCAATCTGAATCAGTTCCTGATTACAGAGAACGAAAATCAGCACTGTTTGGTACTTGAGAGTTTGTGGTGACTAATTACCCATGTAACTGATTAAATTACAACTGTAGAGTTGATGTGCTGATGTGTTCAGGGTGTATACTGATGTGAAGTATAAGAAGCAGCCGTGGGGGCTGGTCAAGTCCTTTATCACCAAGAACTCCTGGAGCGGCCTGGAGGACTACTTCAGACACCTGGGTGAGTAGCAGCCTTGGAGATCTAGTCTCTCTCCCACGCCAACTTTCAGAATATCTCTCTCCTTCTCGCTTGGCTAATCTCTGAGTGTATTTTCCTCTGAGAGTGTGTCTTTCTGCCTTTCCATGTCAAGTCTACTCCTCTCCCTGGTGCTCGTTGTCGCCAGTTTACGCATTATTACGAACACTTGTCACCATCGTTACGTACACCTGCGCCTCACGAGACTCACCTGGAATTCATCACCTTCCTGATTACCTCCCCTATCTATCACTCCCTTTGGTTCTTTCCTCAGGCGTTATTGTTTCATGTCTGTACGCTACTCGTGTTTCTTGTTTTGTTCTATTGTTTGTATTAAATTCACTCCCTGTACTTGCTTCCTGATTTTGTTAGTGTACGTGTGACACTACACTTTCTCCAATGAGTCTCTGCCTGTGAGTGTGTTGGGTTGGCCATAATAAACTCCTGCTCTCTAAGGATGTTGCTGCTTCACTGGTTTCTGTCCATCACCCGCTCTCCTATACTGTATAACGACCCATCACCCGCTCTCCTATACTGTATAACGACCAGTCACCCGCTCTCCTATACTGTATAACGACCCGTCACCCGCTCTCCTATAGTGTATAACGACCAGTCACCCGCTCTCCTATAGTGTATACCGACCCGTCACCCCCTCTCCTATACTGTGTAACGACCAGTCACCCCCTCTCCTATAGTGTATAACGACCCGTCACCCGCTCTCCTATAGTGTATAACGACCAGTCACCCCCTCTCCTATACTGTATAACGACCAGTCACCCCCTCTCCTATAGTGTATAACGACCAGTCACCCCCTCTCCTATAGTGTATAACGACCAGTCACCCGCTCTCCTATACTGTATAACGACCCGTCACCCGCTCTCCTATAGTGTATAACGACCAGTCACCCGCTCTCCTATAGTGTATACCGACCCGTCACCCCTCTCCTATACTGTGTAACGACCAGTCACCCCTCTCCTATAGTGTATAACGACCCGTCACCCGCTCTCCTATACTGTATAACGACCAGTCACCCCTCTCCTATAGTGTATAACGACCAGTCACCCCCTCTCCTATAGTGTATAACGACCAGTCACCCGCTCTCCTATAGTGTATAACGACCAGTCACCCGCTCTCCTATAGTGTATAACGACCAGTCACCCGCTCTCCTATAGTGTATAACGACCAGTCACCCGCTCTCCTAGTGTATAACGACCCGTCACCCGCTCTCCTATAGTGTATAACGACCCGTCACCCGCTCTCCTATAGTGTATAACGACCCGTCACCCGCTCTCCTATAGTGTATAACGACCCGTCACCCGCTCTCCTATAGTGTATAACGACCCGTCACCCGCTCTCCTATAGTGTATAACGACCCGTCACCCGCTCTCCTATAGTGTATAACGACCCGTCACCCGCTCTCCTATAGTGTATAACGACCCGTCACCCGCTCTCCTATAGTGTATAACGACCCGTCACCCCCTCTCCTATAGTGTATAACGACCAGTCACCCCCTCTCCTATAGTGTATAACGACCAGTCACCCCTCTCCTATAGTGTATAACGACCAGTCACCCCCCCTCTCCTATAGTGTATAACGACCAGTCACCCCCTCTCCTATAGTGTATAACGACCAGTCACCCCCTCTCCTATAGTGTATAACGACCAGTCACCCCCTCTCCTATAGTGTATAACGACCAGTCACCCCCTCTCCTATAGTGTATAACGACCAGTCACCCCCTCTCCTATAGTGTATAACGACCAGTCACCCCCTCTCCTATAGTGTATAACGACCAGTCACCCCCTCTCCTATAGTGTATAACGACCAGTCACCCCTCTCCTATAGTGTATAACGACCAGTCACCCCCTCTCCTATAGTGTATAACGACCAGTCACCCCCTCTCCTATAGTGTATAACGACCAGTCACCCCCTCTCCTATAGTGTATAACGACCAGTCACCCCTCTCCTATAGTGTATAACGACCAGTCACCCCCTCTCCTATAGTGTATAACGACCAGTCACCCCCTCTCCTATAGTGTATAACGACCAGTCACCCCCTCTCCTATAGTGTATAACGACCAGTCACCCCCTCTCCTATAGTGTATAACGACCAGTCACCCCTCTCCTATAGTGTATAACGACCAGTCACCCCCTCTCCTATAGTGTATAACGACCAGTCACCCCCTCTCCTATAGTGTATAACGACCAGTCACCCCCTCTCCTATAGTGTATAACGACCAGTCACCCCCTCTCCTATAGTGTATAACGACCAGTCACCCCCTCTCCTATAGTGTATAACGACCAGTCACCCCCTCTCCTATAGTGTATAACGACCAGTCACCCCCTCTCCTATAGTGTATAACGACCAGTCACCCCCTCTCCTATAGTGTATAACGACCAGTCACCCCCTCTCCTATAGTGTATAACGACCAGTCACCCCTCTCCTATAGTGTATAACGACCAGTCACCCCCTCTCCTATAGTGTATAACGACCAGTCACCCCCTCTCCTATAGTGTATAACGACCAGTCACCCGCTCTCCTATAGTGTATAACGACCAGTCACCCGCTCTCCTATAGTGTATAACGACCAGTCACCCGCTCTCCTATACTGTATAACGACCCGTCTCCCGCTCTCCTATACTGTATAACGACCCGTCTTCGTCACCCGCTCCAGTCTCGTCAGAATAGATCTGAATCAAAGCCCTGCACTCACACTGACAGTCCAACTCGCCTCATGAGTAGTCAATTAGAACCCTCCCCACAGATTGCACGGCAGTCCTCTCTACATAACCCTTACCACCTCTGCTAGTAATTTATCCACCCCCTTCTTCCAAGGCATTTAACCTGACTTTTCCTTTCACCCTATGTCATCACAGAATCGGAGCTGATGGAAGAGGAGGCGGAGCTGAACCAGGGAGGCGGAGACCACGGTAAGACAATTGGCGGGCTGCGTCACCGGCGGAGGAGGACATTCAGTCGGACACTACAGGAGCACCTGAACCCCAGCAACCAGTACAGGCCTGACCTAGATCCTCACAGAGAGGGCAACACGGGTACATGTTCTTCTGTTATTTAGCCCTGGACAACCATCTTCTGCACACATGAATAACATTACATATACAATACAAACAATCAGTAATCAAGCACATGACTTGATCACCTACAAAATGCAGTCATCTGTCTTCCATTCAAGCTGTGTCTCCTGTAATGACTTCCTGTCTCCGGTTGTGTGTCAGATCCCATGGATATGAAGGGTCCACAGTGGAACGTCTCTACCATCGTAGCTGGGATGAGCATCATGTAAGTCAACACTCAAAGCGTAAATCGGCATGCAACCTTTCTATTGTCTGAGTACATTCTGCTCCATGAGCTCAAACAGTACTTAGGCGTGTGTGTATTTGCAGTATATTAGCCAGGTGTTTGTTGAACTCAAATAATCAGAAACCTTACTGCCTCCTCTCTCTTGCTCTTCCCAGTATGCTGATCCTAACAGTACTGAACCTGGGGCTGTTCTTTAAGCTGTGGGCCATGGAGGACGTGGTCACACGCATGTACCTGAGCACCAAGAACCGCCTCCGGGAGAGGACCGAGAGCAGGTAGGCTGCTGCACACTGAGTGAAAGCCTACGAGTACTTCTCTCTGGGTGGCTGAGGCCTTGTTCCAAGACTTAGGTGGGAGAGACTGAAGGGACATCTCTGACCAGCATCCCACATGACCTGCACATGACCATCTGATCATTTATCACTCCAGTGTTAATCTGCAAAATTGAAATTATTCGCCTACCTCCCCATGCCTTTTGCACACAATGTATATAGACTCTTTTTTTTTTCTACTGTGTTATGGACTTGTTTATTGTTTACTCCATGTGTAACTCTGTGTTGTTGTCTGTTCACACTGCTATGCTTTATCTTTGCCAGGTCGCAGTTGTAAATGAGAACTTGTTCTCAACTAGCCTACCAGGTTAAATAAAGGTGAAATAAAAAAATTGACAGCCCGACTAGCCAAAATCTATAACCTAACCTTAAGCAAACCCCTAACCCTAATCTAAGTTGAACAAATTAAATATTGTTTTGGTCAGCCACATCCCCTTAGTTTACCTGACTTGGAAGCATCCTTTCCTTCTCCATTCCTTGGCGTAATCACTGCTCTGACGATTGGGTTGGTGTGAGCTATGTTGAGGAATTCTCTCTCCTGTTGTCTTTGTCCGTCTCCTCAGTTTTGCCCCAGACTTTAGTCCCGGACCGGCCCCTCCACACAGGACCAGAGAGGAGACTCTGCTGCTGAAAGCTGTTCTACAGGACTCCATCAACCTACTGGAGCAGGTGAGTCAGATGACCAGCTGTGTTGGTGTGTCAGTGTCACAGCCTCCCAGATGACCCCGGCAGGTGTATCTGGACAGTCATTGACCGTTTTCTTCTTCTTTTCTCTCCAGCTCCGCTGCTCTCTATTGGTGCTTCAGCAGAACTTTGTAACCAATAGGACAGCAACGCCTCAGTGACGCCGTCATGATTTCACTACGCCCTATGAACCCTGGGGTCGTAAAGGCTACAGGGATGCGCCTCAGAGGACTCACTCTCCCAAGTAGGGGTGTTGCTATAGGGACTACCCACACACCGACTACTTGTTACTAAGAGCAACAACGGTACGAGTCCCAGGGCCATTGATAGTGTGTTACTAGGTGGATGAATGTTTTTTTAAAGTTCAACTGTTGGTCCTGCGCTGTGGCGGAAGAGAATGGTTCCCAAACATCACCAACACTGGGAGGCGACTATTGGACTTGGGTTTATGTGAGGTTCCATTGTCTGTTGGGTTAGGGAGTACTTTATTCTTAATGTTCTGGGGTTACGGTGATTAAGTTGAAGTTCTTCTGGACTACTGTATATTCCATGCAGTCCCAGCATGCCTCACTGCGTACCCCTTCCATTGCCAAGCGCATCACAGCAGATGAGCCAATGATGTTATAGAAATAAATCCCAATGTAAGATTTTTACTTTTTGCACAGGTGCCTTGTGTACTTTTTATATTTTTTAGATTGATTTAGAATACATTTTTTTCAATTAGAAAATACTTTGAATGTAATTTATTAATAATATTTGAATGGCTGTGGGTTTCTGCTCATGTAAATGTGAATAATTATGCTGTTTTGGATTGACAGATGACGCATTTAAAAAAAAAGAAAATAATCTTTGGGTGGTTTTGCAGCTGGTTTGTAAATATACAGCAGAGCTCAATATCAGTGTTGTATTTAGAAGGGTGCAATGTTCTGAACACTGCAGATAGAAATGCCTTCTATAAAGCTGTCATGAATCCTTATTCTACACAATGGAGAAGCATGTTCTACATAATATAGTTCTATCTGCACCTTCTGTAATGTTGCACCCCACTGAACACACGCCCAGGTGAACTTTCTCAGGACTAATTGATTAGAGCTAAAATATGCAAATAATAATACTGATTGCATTTTTTAAATGACGTTAAAGTCCTGATGACCGTTCCATATACAATAAGCTAAATGAAGAGGGTTAGTGAAGGTTCTGTAATTCATATTCATTCCACATGATGGTAAAACAAACCCATTCAGGAAGCCACGTCACTCAAACACTGCACTGAATATGTGTACACCCACTATGGGGATTGTTGAATCCACACTAGAGCCTTGTTAGCTTTGTTTTTTTTGATTGTTAATCACCACTTACAATTTGTCAAACATGCCACTTGTGTGTGGTGGTAAAATGTCATATTGTATGTCAAACCCATCTTTGTTCTATAATTGCACAGGAATCTTCCATAGTTATGTTTGATGTTTACATTACATTAGTGTAAACTATGTGATGTGACTAGTTTAAAAGGAGACACACTAACATTTGTTTTTCACACTATACATATATGAAGTTGAATTACCTTGGCTATTTTGCACATTTGTAAGACGAAGATTTGATGCTTTGAATAAAGAAACCATATTTATCCACGTATTATTGTTAATGTGAGGTGGGGGTATGGCATGCTAAAAGCTGACTGTTCAATCAGGATATTTCTACCTTGATCCTAATTCTCTGGGGAGGGTACATAACAGGATTTACTAACCACATGTGAGAGTGCGTTAGGGGTTACTTCACTTTGGTGAAATACCACCCATGCATTTGTGCTGGCAGTCTGAAGGTGAGTGGTTCGTTAGTATTGGTCTCTTGGGACCAGGTTTGGGACCATGCACAGATATACAACCCCCCGGTGTTTCGATTGTCAGTGAAGTATTTGTACCAGCTCCAGAAGTCTGATGCTGCATATTCCGTAACTCCGAGAGATGAAGTAAACCGCATGGTGTCTGTTCTCTGCTGTTTTGGCTAAAAGCGTGAAACGTGCATTTGCGCAGATATGGTGTGTGAGTGAAATCTTGCATCTCAATATCTGGGGTGCTGCTAGAGGCATTGTCATTTGCTAAGTCTACCTTTAATGTGTAAGAACATCCCACTGTCTTTCAAAATGAATAGGCATCATTATTGTGGCTGTTGAAATCAACTTCGTTAGAGACAAGTGCTTTAATATACAGCGGCCTTAGCTCTCCAGTTGATAGGTTACATTTAGCCAAACACTTATCTTTGACCTTTGAAGAAACAACTTGACGTTGGACCCAAATAGCTTGCAAGTTAGCCTATAATATGCTTAATGTTTGCTTATTTCATTGAACATGGGATTGTTGAGAGACAATAGGACTACCTTGTCTTGATGCGCATTGGCAAAAGTTCACCTACGGAAAGGAAAGGGTTACTCCCTGTATTGACGTCAGGAGTCTGAGGGAGAAAGACACTTGCCCTGCCGCTCTGTAAACAGGAGAGGCAGGCTTGCCTGATAAGATTACACCAGCGACAGAGGAGGTATATTTGAAGACCTCACTTTTAATACAAAACATACCATCGGAGATGAGCAGCCTTTTGAAAGGGTTAAATGGAGCGACTATAGGGTTCCGGTGCTTTCCGTGGCACAATAGTGTCGCGCGGTCTTTTATGTCGGAAGGGAGACGACAAATGCTGTACCTTGTTGGATTGACAACACTGTTGGGCAGGTAGCCTAAATCAGTTGCATATCTAGGCTACATTCAGTTGAACACGTTTAGACGTGCGGTTGCGAACACCGTTGTCTGTGGCCACTGGCCAGTCTGTCATTTCCGCGACAGTTCAGTAAGCAGTTTCTAATGTAGCCCAGCCTACAGTTTTTGTAAGGAAGTAGCACATATGATTCGTTTTCAGCAAACTACACGAATACTGGTAGGTTATGCTATTTACCATTCCACGTGACATGTTTGTAGTTAACGATAGGGTTATTAAGTATAGAGTCAACTGGTAACCGCTAATCTTGACGCATGTAACGATACTTCGTATCAACTTTCAAGACGGTGACATTTTAACCAGGGCTTTAGGGTTAAGGAAGACAAGCGTCTGCTACAGCATTCAGATAGGCTACATTCGATCGTCTGCTACAGCATTCAGATAGGCTACATTCGATCGGGGAGTCGAAAAAAAGCTAAGTCTATATGCATTCACTATTCCCTGGGTTAACTGAGGGGGAAAACACATGGGCTTTATTTTCTAGGAACTTTTTAACAATTGAGGAAGGAAAGGCATTTACTCCACTGGCCGTTCTCTTGGCCACAGCGGATGTGACATTTGATACGCACAAGTCTTCACGGACTGGCTGGCAGAAACACCAGTCTGTCGCCCCGCTGAGAGCCCATATCGGTAGCAGTGACCTCTGCGTAAAAGCGCATTGGAGACCACCGAGAAATAAACCACTCCCGTCTCCGGTTCGGATTTTCAATGACAGCCAATGCCACAGAGCTAATACGGAAGCCCCCTACACGTTCCTATCGCCTCCCTCATTTGCAAGACTTCTCAGAGATATATACTAATGGTTCATTGGACAACAGAGCCGCGGGAAATAGGGGTGCTGCCCCATGAAAAACTGCACTGGGCCTGTATTAGTGGACCGATATAGGAGTCAAAATGATTTGTCAGTATTCAGCCATGATTACTACAAGTTTAGATAGCTGGCTAGACTAACTACCAATCTAAAATTGATTAACCAGTCCCTGCCACACATTTATCTATCTGCACCGCCATGAGAATAGGACACGCACACACCACTCATCTCCATCCCTTCCTGTTGGCTCGTTCCCCACAGGAGACTGATCACTTTCCAGGCTCCCTGGCTGTCCGTCATGAAGAAGCGAGCCAATAAGGCGTTGGAGCAGGATGAGCCTCTGTGCTGCTGTGAGTATGTGGACCGTCAGGGGGAGAGGAGCCATGTGGCAGCCTGCTGCTGTGACTGTGAGGACCTGGACGATGCCTGTGACAGGTGAGAGAATGGCTTACCCATCTACGGCCAGTTACCTTCACACTCTTAGCTAATGGTTCTTCATCCAGTTTGGTATCACATCAGAAAGTGAATGTCTGCTTCTCTCCCTCAGATGGTTGAAAAAAGAGCCCCAGAAGGCCAACTCGCTGTCCAATCTGGTTACTGTGATGACCGACCGCCTCCGTGTTCCCTGGTTCTGGGGTGGAGCCCGGCGTGTCGACCTATCGGTGCTCCCCCCACTGCTCCTACTTCCTGTCCTCCTACACGTCGCAGCCCTTCACTTCCTATTGGGTATAGTTGTTCTGACTGCTCTACCGGTCCTGGTTCTATGGTACTACTATGTCACCCACCGAAAGAAGGGCCGGACCCTGTTCTTCCTCAGCCTGGCCCTGTTCTCCCTGGGCTACATGTACTACCTCTTCCTCACCGAGATCTTCCCCAGGGGGGGTGTAGGGCTGACCCAGTTGGGCACAGTGACCTTGGGGGTGGCCCTGACTCTGGCCGCCCTTGTCCACACCAAGAGAGAACCTCGCTACGTATGGCCACACCCGGCTTACGTCCACAGCACAGTGACCTATCACAGCCCTCCACCGGACAGAGACCCCGGCCACAACGGGGTCGGGCAGGAAGTAATGCTTGCCAATCAGGGTAGTGGGTCGGAGCAGCAGGGCCAGGGGGTGGAGCAGATGGATAGTGGGCAGAGCAGGAACTGGTGCTCTGTGTGCAGGGTTTTGCGGCCCCCCAGGGCGGGACACTGCAGGATCTGTGACATCTGTGTCCTGAGGCTGGACCACCACTGTGTCTGGTGGGTCCCATTTAAAACACCTCTGTCTGCCTGGACACACAGGAGGCTCATCTGTCAATTATTACACAGCCACGTCAAAGCAATGTCTCCGCAGTGTCATGCCAGACCTAAGAAGCAATGTCTCAGCAATTATCAGTAACATTCTCTTGTCTCTGTCATCAGCCATAGGCCTGTGTGTCTGAGAAACTCACTGATCTGTAACACACACACAATCGTGCAAAAATAATAACCTTCAAACCCTTTAGACGTGTGTGTGTTTGGTGTAATCATGGGTTCTAAGTACATCTTACAGTTGAAGTCAGAAGTTTACATACACCTTAGCCAAATACATTTAAACTGTTTTTCGCAATTCCTGACATTTAAGGTCAGTTAAGATCACCACTTCATTTTAAGAATGTGAAATGTCAGAATAATAGTAGAGAGAATGATCTATTTAAACTTTTATTTCTTTCATCACATTCCCAGTGGATCAGAAGTTCACGCACTCAATTAGTATTTGGTAGCATTGCCTTTAAATTGTTTAACTTGGGTCAAGCGTTTCAGGTAGCCTTCCACAAGCTTCCCACAATAAGTTGGGTGAATTTTGGCACATTCCTCCTGACAGAGCTGGTGTAACTAGGTCAGGTTTTGTAGGCCTCCATGATCACACAAGATTTTTCAGTTCTGCCCACATATTTTCTATATGATTGAGGTCAGGGCTGTGTGATGGCCACTCCAATACCTTGACTTTGCTGTCCTTAAGCCATTTTGCCACAACTTTGGAAGTATGTTTGAGGTCACTGTCCATTTGCGACCAAGCTTAACGCGTCTCCATGATCACACACGTGATTGATTTGCACTTTTTGCACCAAAGTACGTTCATCTCTAGGAGACAGAACGCGTCTCCTTCCAGAGCGGTATGACGGCTCCGTGGTCCCATGGTGTTTATATTTGCGTACTATTGTTTGTACAGATGAACGTGGTACCTTCAGGTGTTTGGAAATTGCTCCCAAGGATGAACAACCTTGTGGAGGTCTACAATTATTTTTCTGAAGTCTTGGCTGATTTCTTTTGATTTTCCCATGATGTCAAGCAAAGAGGCACTGAGTTTGAAGGTAGGCCTTGAAATACAGGTACACCTCCAATTGACTCAAATTATGTCAATTAGCCTATCAGAAGCTTCTAAAGCCATTAGATACATTTCTGGAATTTTCCAAGCTGTTTAAAGGCAAAGTCAACTTGGTGTATGTAAACTTCTGACCCACTGGAATTGTGATACAGTGAATTATAAGTGAAATAATCTGTATGTAAACAAATGAAAAATTACTTGTGTCATGCACAAAGTAGATGTCCTAACCGACTTGCCAAAACTATAGTTTGTTAACAAGAAATTTGTGGAGTGGTTGAGACACGAGTTTTAATGACTCCAACCTAAGTGTATGTAAACTTCCAACTTCAACTGTACATTATGTTCATCTAGCAGCAGGTGCTCTCATCCAAATTAGTCAGCGCTGTACTGTGTGTGGTGTAACCCAATGATCTTAGTACAGTGTATTGGCTGTCTGTGTCTGTCTGTGTGTCATGTCAACACTGTGGTAGGATAAACAGCTGTGTGGGCCAGTCCAATCACCGCAGCTTCCTGTTGACACTCCTCCTCTTCCTGTTGACCTCTCTGTATGGGATCAGTCTGGTGCTGCGCAGCGTGTGTCCTCAACAGAACCTTGTCACCGCTCTGGTCTACTGCCCTGGCGTCTACAACCAGCACAGGTAACACACACCATACATAATGCACACACACAAGCTGTTACATGCTGACCAGACCGCACGCGTGCGTGTTGATTTTGTCCACCCACACCAGATGCGATCAGGACACGCAGGTTGAAATATCATAACAAACTCTGAACCAATTATATTAATTTGGGGACAGGTCAAAAAGCATTAAATATTTATGGCAATTTAACCAGCTAGCTTGCTGTGTTTTTGCTCATTTGTTCTGGTTTAACATTGGGTGGCTATTTTACCTGAAATGCACAAGGTCCTCTACTCCGACAATTAATCCACAGATAAAAGGGTAAAAGTTTGTTTTGAGTAATATCTCCTCCAGGCTTCTTCTTTGGACTTTATATGGCGGTTGGCAACCAATGTTAGGTGCATTACCACAACCGACTGTAGTGTGGACCTCAGTTCATCTTTCAATCACACACGTGGGCATATGCTCCTAAAAACCAATGAGGAGATGGGAGAGGCAGAACTTGCAGTGCATCAAGCATCACAAATAGAACCAAGTTCTATTTTAGCGCCTGGCTACGTGGACGCTCGTTAACTCGCGTAAACAGTGTGGGTGCAATGATTGAATACCATGTATGTGTACATTTATTCTGCAACGCATGAGACGTGAGCGGTGTAGTCAGCATGTTAGGCATCAGAGGCTAAAATGAGCCTGTAAAATGAGGTGGTGTAGATCAATAGTGTCCTAAAATACCCACTGGCACCAGGGCCGTAACCACGGTTTTAGTGAGGTCGGGGAGCGGGTTGAAAGTTGAAGCTCATTTACTGCATTTCTTTACAATTTAAACACTTTAAAATGCTATTTGGAGAACAGGAAACACAAGCAAAAATGACCCCAGCCATTATCACCTTGGCTGCTGTAGGCTCATTCACCACAGTCGAACATAACGAACAAACCACTTCGTAATTCCAATCCTGGTAACTCTAAGGGAACAAGTGTTTTTTATTTGCATCAAAGCAGTATTTTATTTTGTCTGGGACACTTAAAGCTGTGATGTTTTTGAATAATTGAATATTTATAGGGGAAATGTAGGTTGATTGAAGTTTCTATAAGAGACTTCATCATTATATTTTCCCCTACCTGCCCTGCTACTGACCCAGATTTACAGAGCAGTTACTGTGGCTCAGCATGGCTTTTTGTGTAAGGGTAAATGTGTGTTTGCTGATAATTCTTGTTTTGTTGTTATGTGTGTAGTGTAACTGCCATTTTGTCTCCCACTCAGCACTGTAAATGTTATGTTGCTCAGATTTGTATATGTATAGCCCCTTCCCTCCCCCATGAGTGTTTTGTAGATCTGTGGAATCTGTGTATTAAAGCTCCTCTTAGCTCATTGTTAACACATCTGTTGTTTCCAAAAATAGAGGGTTTGGGCTAGGGGCTAGAGATGGTTTTCAGGAATGTATGAGTCATGTCCTCTATTTAGTGTGTGTGTGTGTGTTCCAGCTCAGCGCTGTGTTTCACCTGTGCGTGGTATAGCTGCATAGTGACTAGTGGACTACTACACCTGCTGGTCCTGCAGCTCATCAATGTCAGCTACAATGTGACGGAGCGAGAGGCGCGCACCGCTCTCCGAGACAAGACTGCCCACAGTCTCTACTGGGGCCTTGTCGTTGACACAGGAGTCTACTCACATGGTTTCCGTGGCAACTGGGCAGAGTTCCTGACCATGGGAGAAGGCCCGGACGCCCCCTGGCCCAGCCTCACTGACCTGGTGTAGCTGACCATTGGAGAAGGCCCAGACACCCCCTGGCCCAGCCTCACTGACCTGGGGTGCGTTCAACAAGGAAAATAGTTTGCGAACATTGGCTAATGTTAGCTAACATATTCTATTTGTTTTGTGTTAGCCACGACCATTCGCTAACGTTAGCTAACAGTCAGAAAGTAGTGTGCGGTGAACGTAAGTGTCGGTTTCAGGTCTTAACTGCCGCTACAAAATCAAGTGGCCATGTAGACTTTCTACTATATTTAGTAGGAGTAGCTAAGTCATTTTCAGTTTGAATACTGTCGCTAAAAAGCCACAGAAAATCATTACAAAAAGTTTCACTGTAACATTTTGGAATATTTATTCAACTCAAATTGTTACTCTGGCAACATGTTCACCGCAAACAGAAGCTTTGTTGAACTCTCCTCTGGTGTAGCTGAGCTGCTCAACAGCATAATGGCATCGTTACATGCTGACCAGACCGCTCGTGCGCGTGTTGATTTTGTCCACCCACACCAGATGCTATCAGGACACGGAGGTTGAAATATCAAGTAATCGCTCCTCCAGTTTTCAACTCTGGACTTTATATGGTGATTGGCAAACAACTTCAAGGTGCGTTACCACTACCGCTGAATCTCAGTTCATCTTTCAATCAGCCAGTGGGTATATGCTCCTAAAAACCAATGAGGTGGGATTCATCAAGCGTCACAAATAGAACCAGGTTCTATTTTAGCGCCTGGCTACGCGTACGCTCGTGAGCAGTGTGGGTGCGATGATTGAATAACATGTATGTGTACATTGATTTTGCGACGCGAGCGGTGTGGTCAGCATGTTAGGAGTCATTGATCAATTGGACGATCCAGGTAGAAGTTGCCTACAGATCTAGTCATCTCTTACCCTCATACAATCTGACTTTAACCGTTAGGGGGAAGTACATAAAACTGAGCGTAGATCAGTCTGGGGGGGGGGCAACTTCACCCTACTCTGTGATAGAGGCGTCACTACAGACCCTGGTTCGATCCCGGGCTGTATCACAACCGGCCATGATCGAGAGTCCCATAGGGCGGCGCACAATTGGCCCACCGTTGTAAATAAGAATTTGTTCTTAACTGACTTGCCTGGTTAAATAAATGAAAATAAATATGGACAAGAGTTGGAGGATGTGGCTGCGGTACTATCTTTCACCACCAGATGGCAGCATATCGCCACACCTCAGACTGTAAAGACATCTCCCTCTCTCCTGTTAATCAGTCTTCTACCTTGTCTGTCTGTATGTCCCCTCCCTATCTATTATGTCTTTCTGTTCTCCCCAGTCAGTCTTTCTGTCCTCTCCTTCCCTATTCTGTCTGGGACTGGGAGGGAGGCCGAGCCAGTCTGAAATCACAAGCCTTTGTTAAGGTGTCACAGTGATCGGTTCTGTTGTGAAGTAGCGCCCCCCACAATACCGTCCCTGAGCTGAACCATAGGCTACAATAACACACAACCACTTCTGTTAACTTTACTGACTGACAGCCTCAATCAAATCTCACCATCTCTACCCCTCTCTCTCTCTCCCTGACCTTTTCTCCCATTCTAGTGCTGCAAGTGCTCCATGCACCTTTCATCCATCTCTATCTCTCCATCAATCTGTCTCACGCTCCCTCTCTCTCTTCATTTTCCTCGCGCAATCTCTTTCCAGGGTCCTTCTACCATTCTCTCGCTCTCTCCCTCCTCAGTTGAAGTGCCTTTGATGGGAGAGGTGACCAAACCACATGACCAAAATAAAATGAAGCCCTAGACGTTCCTTTCAACACTGATTAACACTCCTCAAGAAAGGAACAGCTGTTGTCACTATATGTTATTTTTTTGTACAACAGTTCCTGTGAGCTTCAGAAGGAAACATAGGTTATGGGTATTTATCAAACCGCATCGTGTTGATACATCTCTGTGAAGATGAAGTGTTGTTGCATTAAACATCACATTTACATTTTAGTCATTTGCTTACAGAAGCAATTAGGATAAAGTGCCTTGCTCAAGGGAACATTGATTTTTCACCTAGTCAGCACAGGGATTCAAACCAGCAACCTTTCAGTTACTGGCCCAAAGCCCTTTTACATGTTCTGGCTCAGCTGAAAGCACCATGCTCTACCAACTGCGCTACACAGGACTTAAGAGAATAAAACAACAAAAGCACAGGGTTGTGGGAGAACAACTTCGACAGACTACCCACAGTGAGAATCGTTCATGGTGATATGAAAAACATAATGCTTTTTATTTTGTATGGCTTCAAGCTCTTGTCAAACTGCATCAAACTGTGACTTCAAAAATATTAAATAACCTGAATTTTAACTGCAATTTTAAATGAGTCATTGCTGTTACAAAAGTTTCCAAACTGTCTTCATTAAAACTTGTATCCACCTTTCTCAGGTAATGAAGGTAGACCAACAGCTGGTATGTGTGTGCTTGTTACAGCAGCAACTTAATTATCTGCTTTGGGTCCTATCCACTGATTTATCCTCTATGCAAGTATTCTCTGCCTGCCTGTCTGAGTGTACTGTACGTATGTCTACTGTACATGTGTGTGTCCTGTGGGTCACAGAGGGCCTTGTTCCCAGGTACAGTCCAGAGGAGAAGAGCAGAAGTCAGGGAGGACCTCTGCCACTCGGCGTCTCAGCTGCTCCCTCCTGGTCTCCCTCCCTCTCTCCTCACGCAGCCACCCCGGATACCGTCTCCAGGCTTGGAAACAGCTCCGCACCACCCGCCTGGGACAAGGACGGAGAGGAGAGAAACCAAGAGGGACAGACAGACATGCACACACAGGACAGAGAGGGGACAGAGAGAAGCAAACAGAACAACTTAGAAATCCCTTACAACAACAAGCGATTATACAGTCAGGTCCTACATATGGAGCATGTCTGCATCTTACACAGTAGGATCAGGTGGCTAGGACAGGTGTCATGTTTCTAGGACAGGTGTTATTGGTACAGGCAGTAAAGGCCCAGGTAAACACACCCACCTGGTACTGTGTTCCTGAGCCTGCTGCTCCCGATCCCAATCTGCCATCCTCTCCTGGGTCACGTGATCTAGCAGTCCAATCAAAGCCCTCTTCAGAGTATGCGTGCGCCAGAACCGCTCGGCCCGCCCTTCCAGAACCATGCAGTGATCCTTCAGCTGAGCCAGAACATGTAAAACAGAACGGGTCAGGCGTGGATAACGGGTCAGGGGTGGATAACGGGTCAGGCGTGGATAACGGATAAGGGGTCAGGCGTGGATAAGGGGTCAGGCGTGGATAACGGGTCAGGGGTGGATAACGGGTCAGGCGTGGATAACGGGTCAGGGGTGGATAAGGGGTCAGGCGTGGATAACGGATAAGGGGTGGATAACGGATAAGGGGTCAGGCGTGGATAACGGGTCAGGCGTGGATAACGGGTCAGGGGTGGATAACGGATAAGGGGTCAGGCGTGGATAACGGGTCAGGGGTGGATAACGGATAAGGGGTGGATAACGGATAAGGGGTCAGGCGTGGATAACGGGTCAGGGGTGGATAACGGGTCAGGCGTGGATAACGGATAAGGGGTCAGGCGTGGATAAGGGGTCAGGCGTGGATAACGGATAAGGGGTGGATAACGGATAAGGGGTGGATAACGGGTCAGGCGTGGATAACGGATAAGGGGTCAGGCGTGGATAACGGATAAGGGGTGGATAACGGATAAGGGGTGGATAACGGGTCAGGCGTGGATAACGGATAAGGGGTCAGGCGTGGATAAGGGGTCAGGCGTGGATAACGGGTCGGGGGTCAGGCGTGGATAAGGGGTCAGGCGTGGATAACGGATAAGGGGTGGATAACGGATAAGGGGTGGATAACGGGTCAGGGGTGGATAACGGATAAGGGGTGGATAACGGATAAGGGGTGGATAACGGATAAGGGGTCAGGCGTGGATAACGGGTCAAGCGTGGATAACGGATAAGGGGTCAGGGGTGGATAAGGGGTCAGGCGTGGATAACGGGTCAGGGGTGGATAACGGGTCAGGCGTGGATAACGGGTCAGGGGTGGATAACGGGTCAGGCGTGGATAACGGATAAGGGGTCAGGCGTGGATAAGGGGTCAGGCGTGGATAACGGATAAGGGGTGGATAACGGGTCAGGCGTGGATAACGGGTCAGGGGTGGATAACGGATAAGGGGTCAGGCGTGGATAACGGGTCAGGGGTGGATAACGGATAAGGGGTGGATAACGGATAAGGGGTGGATAACGGATAAGGGGTCAGGCGTGGATAACGGGTCAGGGGTGGATAACGGATAAGGGGTCAGGCGTGGATAACGGATAAGGGGTGGATAACGGATAAGGGGTGGATAACGGGTCAGGCGTGGATAACGGATAAGGGGTCAGGCGTGGATATAGGGGTCAGGCGTGGATAACGGATAAGGGGTGGATAACGGATAAGGGGTGGATAACGGGTCAGGCGTGGATAACGGATAAGGGGTCAGGCGTGGATAACGGGTCAGGCGTGGATAACGGGTCGGGGGTCAGGCGTGGATAACGGATAAGGGGTGGATAACGGATAAGGGGTGGATAACGGATAAGGGGTGGATAACGGGTCAGGGGTGGATAACGGATAAGGGGTGGATAACGGATAAGGGGTGGATAACGGATAAGGGGTCAGGCGTGGATAACGGGTCAGGGGTGGATAACGGGTCAAGCGTGGATAACGGATAAGGGGTCAGGCGTGGATAAGGGGTCAGGCGTGGATAACGGATAAGGGGTGGATAACGGATAAGGGGTCAGGCGTGGATAACGGGTCAGGGGTGGATAACGGGTCAGGCATGGATAGTGGGTCAGGCGTGGATAAGGGGTCAGGCGTGGATAAGGGGTCAGGCGTGGATAACGGATAAGGGGTGGATAACGGATAAGGCGTGGATAAGGGGTCAGGCGTGGATAACGGATAAGGGGTGGATAACGGATAAGGGGTCAGGCGTGGATAAGGGGTCAGGCGTGGGTAACGGATAAGGGGTCAGGCGTGGATAACGGGTCAGGGGTGGATAACGGGTCAGGCGTGGATAACGGATAAGGGGTCAGGCGTGGATAACGGGTCGGGGGTCAGGCGTGGATAAGGGGTCAGGCGTGGATAACGGATAAGGGGTGGATAACGGGTCAGGCGTGGATAACGGATAAGGGGTGGATAACGGATAAGGGGTGGATAACGGGTCAGGGGTGGATAACGGATAAGGGGTGGATAACGGATAAGGGGTCAGGCGTGGATAAGGGGTCAGGTCTAGATAACGGATAAGGGGTGGATAACGGGTCAGGGGTGGATAACGGGTCAAGCGTGGATAACGGATAAGGGGTCAGGCGTGGATAAGGGGTCAGGCGTGGATAACGGATAAGGGGTGGATAACGGATAAGGGGTCAGGCGTGGATAAGGGGTCAGGCGTGGATAAGGGGTCAGGCGTGGATAGTGGGTCAGGCGTGGATAACGGGTCGGGCGTCAGGCGTGGATAAGGGGTCAGGCGTGGATAACGGATAAGGGGTGGATAACGGGTCAGGCGTGGATAACGGATAAGGGGTCAGGCGTGGATAAGGGGTCAGGCGTGGATAACGGATAAGGGGTGGATAACGGATAAGGGGTGGATAACGGATAAGGGGTGGATAACGGGTCAGGCGTGGATAACGGATAAGGGGTCAGGCGTGGATAAGGGGTCAGGCGTGGATAACGGATAAGGGGTGGATAACGGATAAGGGGTGGATAACGGGTCAGGCGTGGATAAGGGGTCAGGCATGGATAGTGGGTCAGGCGTGGATAACGGGTCAGGCGTGGATAACGGGTCGGGGGTCAGGCGTGGATAAGGGGTCAGGCGTGGATAACGGATAAGGGGTGGATAACGGATAAGGGGTGGATAACGGGTCAGGGGTGGATAACGGATAAGGGGTCAGGCGTGGATAAGGGGTCAGGCGTGGATAACGGATAAGGGGTGGATAACGGATAAGGGGTCAGGCGTGGATAAGGGGTCAGGCGTGGATAACGGGTCAGGCGTGGATAACGGGTCGGGGGTCAGGCGCGGATAAGGGGTCAGGCGTGGATAACGGATAAGGGGTGGATAACGGATAAGGGGTGGATAACGGGTCAGGCGTGGATAACGGATAAGGGGTCAGGCGTGGATAAGGGGTCAGGCGTGGATAACGGGTAAGGGGTGGATAACGGATAAGGGGTGGATAACGGATAAGGGGTCAGGCGTGGATAAGGGGTCAGGTGTGGATAAGGGGTCAGGTGTGGATAACGGGTCAGGCGTGGATAAGGGGTCAGGCGTGGATAAGGGGTCAGGTCTGGATAGTGGGTCAGGCGTGGATAATGGGTCAGGTCTAGATAACGGGTCAGGCGTGGATAACGGGTCAGGGGTGGATAACGGGTCAGGGGTGGATAACGGGTCAGGGTTGGATAACGGGTCAGGGGTGGATAACGGGTCAGGGTTGGATAACGGGTCAGGGGTGGATAAGGGGTCAGGTCTAGATAACGGGTCAGGGGTGGATAACGGGTCAGGGGTGGATAACGGGTCAGGGGTGGATAACGGGTCAGGGTTGGATAACGGGTCAGGGGTGGATAACGGGTCAGGGGTGGATAAGGGGTCAGGTCTAGATAACGGGTCAGGGGTGGATACAGTACACAGGAATGTCCATATCAATAGGGACTGATATACCAAAGACTGCCCACCCCATCGCTATTAAACTGAGATCAGTATTATAATATATTTATGTTGGAAAAATTACAGAGTGGCCTTTTGTATGCCTCAGTCTCTATTTGTGTGAGAGTTCGTGTGTATGCTTCTATGTATAGCTAGAGAATGCCTGATATCTCCAGGAGGGATAGGTTTCATTTTTGTCTTCATCTGTTGTCTAGTACTGTCTAGCTAGCTAGGGCCATCTACTTTAGGTGCTGCCTCTCCCCAGGAGCCTACTTGGTGTGTGAACTGCTCACTGCTCATAACTAGCAGATGATTGTTAACACATCCACCAGGATGAAGGGGCAGGGCAATTTGTGACTGTTGTTTTGGTAATCAGTGGCTGTATTGGAGGGGGAGAGGTTTCTCCTCTGCAAGGCAATCAGCAGTTAGTGTTAGTTCTTCAGTCGGCCCTGGTTTGTCAGCGGCGGTCATGTCAGTGGCAGTCTCATGGCCAAAACTAAGACTGCAGCCAAAACAATCCAGGCTGTATCACCACCGGCCATGATTGGGAGTCCCACAGGGCGGCATACAATTGGACCAGTGTCGTCCGGGTTGGGCCGGTGTAGGCCGTCATTGTAAATAAGAATTTGTTCCTAACGGACTTGCCTAGTTAAATAAAGGTTCAATTAAAAAAGACTGTTCTGCGGTGTTGTTCGAGGAAGGAAAAAAAGGCTCTACTCTTACTTGAGTATCTTAACTAGTTATTTTCAGAATAGTTAATTATGCTCTTTGTCAACTGTGTGTTATAATATGCCTGTTCACTCCTCTCCCTGTAGGTTTTACAGACTCTCCCCACCCCTTGGCTGCAGCCCTTCTAATTTAGTGTACACAACCCATGAGGTATTCCTTGTCTCCGGCAGGGTTTGGACCTGCTGATCTGCGGTCAAGAACGCTGTGTTCATCTTAGTCTATGCTGCCCTTATTGACCCAGACAGAGACCTGGATCACCCCAGAGAATACTACTACTCCAGCTTCTCTCTCTTCATCTGACTACTTGTTCTCGCATAGTCCGAGACCATCTGGTTGTCGTGGTGATGGCACAGGGCTACTCATTTTTCCTAAGTGGAGATTTTCTCTTTTCTCCCTCACTCACTCACTTGTCCATTTCTTCACATGTCCACCTACTCGATCACCCATCAGGTGCCCTTAGAGAATTCCTCAATGAGCTTGACACCTTGATAAGCTCATTTCCTGACAATGGGCTCACCGCTCTTATTGGGCGACTTCAACCTCCCAACGTCTGGCTTCGATTAATTTATTTCCACCTGTTTCTTTCCCCTCCTTGCCTCTTTTGACCTCACGCTTTCCCAGTCCCCTCAAACTCACAAGGCAGGCAATACGCTTGACCTCATCTATACTAGAGGCTGTTTGCCTACTGATCTAATGGAAACACCCCTCCCCTCTACCTTCTCTTCTTCTGTATCTGCTGCTAAAGCCACTTTCTATCACTCTAAATGTAAAGCTTCTGCCTCAACCTTAGGAAACTCTTATCCACCTTCTCTCTCCTTAATCGTCCACCCCCTACCCCTCCCTCTCTGCAGCTGACTACTTTGAAAAGAAGGTTGACGACATCCGCTCATCATTCACTCAGCCTATTGAGTCCACTGGTCCCACTCACACAGAACTACCCTACGCTTTGACCTCTTTCTCCCCTCTCTCTCCAGATGAAATACTGTGACTAGTGAGGTCTGGCCATCCGACATGCCAGCTCGACCCCATCCCAGACCATCTCTGGAGATCTTCAAGACCGGTTTCTCAACTAAGACTCCTCTTCTCTGTGTCACGGAGGTTATCCGCACTGCCAAAGCGGACTTTCTCTCCTCTGTTTTCATCCTCCTAGATCTATCTGCTGCCTTTGACCCTCTGAACCATCAGATCCTCCTCTCCACCTTCTCACAACTGGGCATCTCAGACTCTGCATCCTACCTGGCAGACCGTTCCTACCAGGTGACGTGGAGAGGATCTGTGTCTGCACCACACTCCCACTACTGGTGTCCCCCAGGGCTCGGTTCTAGACCCTCTCCTCTTCTCTCTACACCAAGTCACTAGGCTCCGTCATATCCTCACATTGTATCTCCTATCAATGTTATGCAGATGACACTCAACTACTTTACTAATTTTTAAAAAATGTACTTTTTGGTCAACCAGCCAATGTTTCTAAAACAAATGTATTACTAGTAAGAAGTAATGGGGTATTGCTTAATCATTAGGTGAGACAAATGTTCGTTCAGCTGCCACTTTAAGGGATGGGCCATTACCGTGGTAACTTGGTCACTTGTTTGTCTGTGATGAAAAAATCTCAGACTGCGACATCTTCCTAGCAGCAGACAGTTGTCACAGACTCAAACTAACATTGAACAACCTAGCGTGTGAATATAAAAGTCACACTTAAGTAGCCTTTCAGGTCAATTGGACCAACTTCTACATGTGGGCTTTGGATTGAAAAAAAAAAACGGTTCCCAAATTCTCTAACCACCCACCAACATGGCTGGTGAAATAGACATTCTTACCCACCAATGACAAACTCTACCCACATTTGGCGGGTGTTCATTTCCCACCTTGCTTCTGACACGCATCTCTGCGTGCCTGGCAGATATCTCGGCATGGATGGCGGCTCATCACCTCAAACTCAACGGAGCTGCTCTTCCTCCCGGGGAAGGCCTGCCTGCTCCAAGACCTCACCATCATGGTTGACAACTCTACAGGGTCCCCCTCCCAGAGTGCAAAAAACCTTGGCTTGACCCTGGACAACACTCTGTTGTTCTCTGCAAACACCAACGCAGTGACTCGCTCCTACAGATTCATGCTCTACAACATCTGTAGAGTACAACCCTACCTCACACAGGAAGCAGTGCAGGTCCTTATCCAGGCACTTGTCATCTCCCATCTGGACTACTGCAACTCGCTGTTGGCTGGGCTCCCCACTTGTGCCATTAAACCCCTGCAAAACGCTGCAGCACACCTGGTGTTCAACCTTCCCAAGTTCTCTCATGTCAGCCCGCTCCTCCTCACACTCCACTGACTTCCAGTTGAAGCTCGCATCCACTACAAGACCCTGGTGCTTACCTGCGGAACAGCAAGACGAACTGCACCTTCCTACCTTCAGGCTATGGTCAAACCCTACACCCCAACCCGAGTACTCCGTTCTGTCACCTCAGGTCTCTTAGCCCTCCCACCCCTACGGGAGGGCAGCTCCTGCTCAGCCCAGTCCAAGTTCTTCTCTCTCCTGACACCCCAATGGTGGAACCAGCTTCCCCATGAATCTAGGACAGCAGAGTCCCTGCCCATCTTCATAAAACATCTGAAACGCTACCTCTCAAAGAGTATCTTAAATAATCCCACTGCACCCCCCTGAAAACCCACCCAAGAAACTTCCGTAAACTAACACTCACACTTGACTCTCTTCCCCCTTACTAGTTCTGACTTTGTTGATAGCTACGTTATTGAGGAAACCTAGCTTTTCCGACCTAGCTACTTAAGATGAATGCACTCACTGTAAGTCGCTCTGGACAAGCACGTCTGCTAAATTATGTGTGTGTGTGTGGTGTTCATACACTCACCCTTTTCCAGTTGCCCAGGCTCCTCCGTAGCAGGATGTGTTGATGCAGTTGGTCGGCAGAGGCCCATTTCTGAGCCAGGGACTCGCCTGCTACCTGCTGCCAGGACAGCGTGCACCGTCTCAGGAGAGACTGCCTGTGATGAGCCCTGGCCAGCTGGAATGGAATGAACAGAATACTGCGTATGCATGCACACCTATTCACAGGTAACAAACAATGGCATGGTACAAAAGGATAAGGAACCTGCATGCCATTGAGGCGGACATGGTGAACATATATTGAGAAATTGACAGTACAATTTGACATTTATTTCCAACTCATGGTCTTTAAAGAAGATAGGACTTTGACCACAGGTAAATAAAGAGAATAGAGTTGTTGGGAGTCGAGGTAAGTTGTTGGGAGTCGAGGTAAACCAGTAGCAGAATAGAACATGGAATATGGAACCAGCTGCTCAAGATTGTATACAGTAAATTGGAAGTGAACATGTTGCTGAGCACAGGATTCTGCTGAGGGGAGGACATCTCATAATAATGGCCAGAAGGGAGTGAATGGCATCAAGCACATGTAAACTGTTTAATACCATTCCACCTATTCCGCTCCAGCCATTACCATGAGCCCGTCCTCCCCAATTAAGGTGCCGCCAATCTCCTGTACAACTGAGGTGTTACACCGTCCATCTTAATGTCACTTGAACATCAATCATTCTTCTCCTCCAACCCCTCCTCACTCTCTTCCTGTACCCCTCTCTTCTAGCCTCGCTCTTCCTGTACCCCTCTCTTCTAGCCTCGCTCTTCCTGTACCCCTCTCTTCCTGTAACCCTCTCTTCTAGCCTCGCTCTTCCTGTACCCCTCTCTTCTAGCCTCGCTCTTCCTGTACCCCTCTCTTCTAGCCTCACTCTTCCTGTACCCCTCTCTTCTAGCCTCGCTCTTCCTGTACCCCTCTCTTCTAGCCTCTCTCTTCCTGTACCCAGCTCCTCTAGCCTCTCTCTTCCTGTACCCCTCTCCTCTAGCCTCTCTCTCTTCCTGTACCCCTCTCTTCTAGCCTCGCTCTTCCTGTACCCCTCTCTTCTAGCCTCTCTCTCTTCCTGTACCCCTCTCTTCTAGCCTCTCTCTCTTCCTGTACCCCTCTCTTCTAGCCTCTCTCTTCCTGTACCCCTCTCCTCTAGCCTCTCTCTCTTCCTGTACCCCTCTCTTCTAGCCTCTCTCTCTTCCTGTACCCCTCTCTTCTAGCCTCACTCTTCATGTACCCCTCTCTTCTAGCCTCTCTCTTCCTGTACCCCTCTCCTCTAGCCTCTCTCTCTCTTCCTGTACCCCTCTCTTCTATAATCTCTCTCTTCATGTACCCCTCTCCTCAAGCCTCTCTCTTCCTGTACCCCTCTCCTCTAGCCTCTCTCTTCCTGTACCCCTCTCCTCTAGCCTCTCTCTTCCTCTACCCCTCTCCTCTAGCCTCTCTCTTCCTGTACCCCTCTCCTCTAGCCTCTCTCTTCCTCTACCCCTCTCCTCTAGCCTCTCTCTTCCTCTACCCCTCTCCTCTAGCCTCTCTCTTCCTCTACCCCTCTCCTCTAGCCTCTCTCTCTCTTCCTCTACCCCTCTCCTCTAGCCTCTCTCTCTCTTCCTGTACCCCTCTCCTCTAGCCTCTCCTCTCTCTTCCTGTACCCCTCTCTCTCTCTCTTCCTGTACCCCTCTCCTCTAGCCTCTCTCTTCCTGTACCCCTCTCCTCTAGCCTCTCTTCCTGTACCCCTCTCTTCCTGTACCCCTCTCCTCTAGCCTCTCTCTTCATGTGCCTCTCTCTTCCTGTACCCTCTCCTCTAGCCTCTTTCTCTTCCTGTACCCCTCTCCTCTAGCCCCTCTCTTCCTGTACCCCTCTCCTCTAGCCTCTCTCTTCCTCTACCCCTCTCCTCTAGCCTCTCTCTTCCTGTACCCCTCTCCTCTAGCCTCTCTCTTCCTCTACCCCTCTCCTCTAGCCTCTCTCTTCCTCTACCCCTCTCCTCTAGCCTCTCTCTTCCTCTACCCCTCTCCTCTAGCCTCTCTCTCTCTCTTCCTCTACCCCTCTCCTCTAGCCTCTCTCTCTCTCTTCCTGTACCCCTCTCCTCTAGCCTCTCTCTCTCTCTCTTCCTGTACCCCTCTCTCTCTCTCTCTCTCTTCCTGTACCCCTCTCCTCTAGCCTCTCTCTTCCTGTACCCCTCTCCTCTAGCCTCTCTCTTCCTGTACCCCTCTCTTCCTGTACCCCTCTCCTCTAGCCTCTCTCTTCATGTGCCTCTCTCTCTTCCTGTACCCCTCTCCTCTAGCCTCTTTCTCTTCCTGTACCCCTCTCCTCTAGCCTCTCTCTTCCTGTACCCCTCTCATCTAGCATCTTTCCATCTCTCTGCCAGTTCAATTTGTCCTACTGGTTCTAACAGGTGCTCATAAACAGAATACTGTAAACATAATTCCAGCTCTGAGCGTGATGTCTGGGATTAGGGTGTGCATTTGGTGTGTGTGTGCCATATTTCCATTGGAATTATGTGAGGGTTTGTTGGTATCTGAATCACACCTTTAAAACCTGTAGTTGTTTAGATAAATAGTATTCTATGTCTGTTTGTGTATTTGAGTGTAGCTGTGAATACATGAGTGTGTATTTCAGTGTAGCTGTGAATACATGAGTGTGTATTTGCGAATACATGTGTGTATTTGAGTGTAGCTGTGAATACATGTGTGTGAGTGTAGCTGTGAATACATGTGTGTAAGTGAGTGTAGCTGTGAATACATGAGTGTAAGTGAGTGTAGCTGTGAATACATGTGTGTAAGTGAGTGTAGCTGTGAATACATGAGTGTATTTTTATTTTACCCCTTTTTCTCCCCAATTTTGTGGTATCCAATTGTTTTTTTTTTTGTAGCTACTATCTTGTCTCATCGCGGGAGAGACGAAGGTTGAAAGTCATGCGTCCTCCGATACACAACCCAACCAAGCCGCACTGCTTCTTAACACAGCACGCATCCAACCCGGAAGCCAGCCGCACCAATGTGTCGGAGGAAACACCGTGCACCTGGCAACCCACAGGAGTTGCTGGTGCGCGATGAGACAAGGATATCCCTACCGACCAAGCCCTCCCTAACCCGGACGACGCTAGGCCAATTGTGCGTCGTCCCACGGACCTCCCGGTTGCGACAGAGCCTGGGCAGAGCCTGTGCCACCAGAGCAGAGCAGAGCCTGTGCCACCAGACCCAGGGTCTGGTGGCACAGCTGGCGCTGCAGTACAGCGCCCTTAACCACTGCGCCACCCGGGAGGCCCTTACATGAGTGTATTTGAGTGCAGCTGCGAATACATGTGTGTATTTGAGTGCAGCTGCGAATACATCAAAGGACTGTCACCAGACGAGGCCCTACAGCGCATCCCCAGGAATGACACGACCTTTCTGCTGGGTGACTTCAATAATAGGATGAGACAAAACAACAGGATATGGAGTGCTGGGTAGGCATGGTGTTGGCCAGGTCAATAAGAACGGCATGACACTGCTAACTATGTGCCGAGCACGATCTCATCATCCCTAACACCTTGTCCCAGCAGAATAACAAATATAAAACATCATGGATGCCCCCACGCTCCAGACACTGGCCCCTGATTGACTACATCAGTGAGACGTTCTGGCATTAATGACGTCCTGCTGACAACTACCATGAGGGGTGCAGAATGCTGGACAGATCACTGTATGACACTGATAATACGTCCCCACCCACAACACCGCAGTAAGAGGCATCTGCACTGTACCAGGCTTGAGAAATCTCCAGAAATGGACGAGTTCCATCACTCTCTCGCTGAAAGGCTGAGGGAGACTGAGCCTCTTCTGAGCTGAAAGGCTGAGTGAGACTGAGCCTCTTCTGAGCTGAAAGGCTGAGGGAGACTGAGCCTCTTCTGAGCTGAAAGGGTGAGGGAGACTTAGCCTCTTCTGAGCTGAAAGGCTGAGGGAGACTGAGCCTCTTCTGAGCTGAAAGGGTGAGGGAGACTGAGCCTCTTCTGAGCTGAAAGGGTGAGGGAGACTGAGCCTCTTCTGAGCTGAAAGGGTGAGGGAGACTGAGCCTCTTCTGAGCTGAAAGAATGAGGGAGACTGAGCCTCTTCTGAGCTGAAAGAATGAGGGAGACCGAGCCTCTTCTGAGCTGAAAGGCTGAGGGAGACCGAGCCTCTTCTGAGCTGAAAGGCTGAGGGAGACCGAGCCTCTTCTGAGCTGAAAGGCTGAGGGAGACCGAGCCTCTTCTGAGCTGAAAGGCTGAGGGAGACTGAGCCTCTTCTGAGCTGAAGGGCTGAGGCAGACTGAGCCTCTTCTGAGCTGAAGGGCTGAGGGAGACAGCCTCTTCTGAGCTCAGAGGTCCCCATGGACCAGAAGTGGGCAGCTGTCAGCTCAGTGCTCTATCAGGCAGCGGCCCACTCCATTGGCCACAGAGGTAGGAAACATCAGGACTGGTTCGATGAGAACTCGGACACCATCACAATCTTACTGGACAATATGCGCACAGGGCTACTCAACAGCCCTTCGCCAGCAATGGAGAGCATCACGCAAGGAAGTGCAAACACTCGTGTGCTCTGCAGAACAAAGGGTGGACGAATAAAAGGCACAATCTCTACATCTCCACTAAAGCTATCAATGGTCCTAGAAGTTGCTCCATCACCCCCTGAAGACATGGTCTGACTCTCTTGAAGGACCAAAACCAGATCCTGTTGAGGTTCGGCTGACCATGTTGAAGCACTACTTAACCAGCGCTCTCCAACAGACCACTCCATCCTGGAAGAACTGCCAGTCCATCCACCCATTTCAAAACCTCAACCATTTGCCAACCTTCCAAGAGGTGTTATCAGCTCAAGAACAACATACAGCCATGCATGTCCCCACAGACTGAGACATACAGACTTAGACCTACTACCATGCTTGTTCCCGCCAACACAGACTGAGACATACAGACTGAGACATACAGCCATGCCTGTCCCCACCAACACAGAATGAGACATACAGACTGAGACATACTACCATGCCTGTCCCCACCAACACAGACTGAGACATACAGATTGAGACATACAGCCATGCCTGTCCCCACCAACACACATACAGACTGAGACATACAGCCATGCCTGTCCCCACCAACACACATACAGACTGAGACATACAGCCATGCCTGTCCCCACCAACACACATACAGACTGAGACATACAGCCATGCCTGTCCCCACCAACACATACATACATACAGACTGAGACATACAGCCATGCCTGTCCCCACCAACACACATACAGACTGAGACATACAGCCATGCCTGTCCCCACCAACACACATACAGACTGAGACATACAGCCATGCCTGTCCCCACCAACACATACATACATACAGACTGAGACATACAGCCATGCCTGTCCCCACCAACACACATACAGACTGAGACATACAGCCATGCCTGTCCCCACCAACACACATACAGACTGAGACATACAGCCATGCCTGTCCCCACCAACAGACATACAGACTGAGACATACAGACTGAGACATACAGCCATGCCTGTCCCCACCAACACACATACAGACTGAGACATACAGCCATGCCTGTCCCCACCAACACACATACAGACTGAGACATACAGCCATGCCTGTCCCCACCACCACACATACAGACTGAGACATACAGCCATGCCTGTCCCCACCAACAGACATACAGACTGAGACATACAGCCATGCCTGTCCCCACCAACACACATGCAGACTGAGACATACAGCCATGCCTGTCCCCACCAACAGACATACAGACTGAGACATACAGCCATGCCTGTCCCCACCAACACACATACAGACTGAGACATACAGCCATGCCTGTCCCCACCAACACACATACAGACTGAGACATACAGCCATGCCTGTCCCCACCAACACACATGCAGACTGAGACATACAGCCATGCCTGTCCCCACCAACACACATACAGACTGAGACATACAGCCATGCCTGTCCCCACCAACACACATACAGACTGAGACATACAGCCATGCCTGTCCCCACCAACACACATACAGACTGAGACATACAGACTGAGACATACAGCCATGCCTGTCCCCACCAACACACATACAGACTGAGACATACAGCCATGCCTGTCCCCACCAACACACATACAGACTGAGACATACAGCCATGCCTGTCCCCACCAACACATACATACATACAGACTGAGACATACAGCCATGCCTGTCCCCACCAACACATACATACATACAGACTGAGACATACAGCCATGCCTGTCCCCACTAACACACATACAGACTGAGACATACAGCCATGCCTGTCCCCACCAACACACATACAGACTGAGACATACAGCCATGCCTGTCCCCACCAACACACATACAGACTGAGACATACAGCCATGCCTGTCCCCACCAACACACATACAGACTGAGACATACAGCCATGCCTGTCCCCACCAACACACATACAGACTGAGACATACAGCCATGCCTGTCCCCACCAACACAGAATGAGACATACAGACTGAGACATACTACCATGCCTGTCCCCACCAACACAGAATGAGACATACTACCATGCCTGTCCCCACCAACACAGAATGAGACATACAGACTGAGACATACTACCATGCCTGTCCCCACCAACACAGAATGAGACATACTACCATGCCTTTGCCCACCAACACAGAATGAGACATACAGACTGAGACATATTACCATGCCTGTCCCCACCAACACAGACTGAGACATACAGACTGAGACATACAACCATGCCTGTCCCCACCAACACAGACTGAGACATACAGATTGAGACATACAGCCATGCCTGTCCCCACCAACACACATACAGACTGAGACATACAGCCATGCCTGTCCCCACCAACAGACATACAGACTGAGACATACAGCCATGCCTGTCCCCACCAACACACATACAGATTGAGACATACAGCCATGCCTGTCCCCACCAACACACATACAGACTGAGACATACAGCCATGCCTGTCCCCACCAACACACATACATACTGAGACATACAGCCATGCCTGTCCCCACCAACACATACATACATACAGACTGAGACATACAGCCATGCCTGTCCCCACCAACACACATACAGACTGAGACATACAGCCATGCCTGTCCCCACCAACACACATACAGACTGAGACATACAGCCATGCCTGTCCCCACCAACACACATACAGACTGAGACATACAGCCATGCCTGTCCCCACCAACAGACATACAGACTGAGACATACAGACTGAGACATACAGATTGAGACATACAGCCATGCCTGTCCCCACCAACACACATACAGACTGAGACATACAGACTGAGACATACTACCATGCCTGTCCCCACCAACACAGAATGAGACATACAGACTGAGACATACTACCATGCCTGTCCCCACCAACACAGAATGAGACATACAGCCATGCCTGTCCCCACCAACACACATACAGACTGAGACATACAGACTGAGACATACAGCCATGCCTGTCCCCACCAACACACATACAGACTGAGACATACAGACTGAGACATACAGCCATGCCTGTCCCCACCAACACATACATACATACAGACTGAGACATACAGCCATGCCTGTCCCCACCAACACACATACAGACTGAGACATACAGCCATGCCTGTCCCCACCAACACACATACAGACTGAGACATACAGCCATGCCTGTCCCCACCAACACACATACAGACTGAGACATACAGCCATGCCTGTCCCCACCAACACACATACAGACTGAGACATACAGCCATGCCTGTCCCCACCAACACACATACAGACTGAGACATACAGCCATGCCTGTCCCCACCAACACACATACAGACTGAGACATACAGCCATGCCTGTCCCCACCAACACATACATACATACAGACTGAGACATACAGCCATGCCTGTCCCCACCAACACATACATACATACAGACTGAGACATACAGCCATGCCTGTCCCCACCAACAGACATACAGACTGAGACATACAGCCATGCCTGTCCCCACCAACACACATACAGACTGAGACATACAGCCATGCCTGTCCCCACCAACACACATACAGACTGAGACATACAGCCATGCCTGTCCCCACCAACACACATACAGACTGAGACATACAGCCATGCCTGTCCCCACCAACACAGAATGAGACATACAGACTGAGACATACTACCATGCCTGTCCCCACCAACACAGAATGAGACATACAGACTGAGACATACTACCATGCCTGTCCCCACCAACACAGAATGAGACATACTACCATGCCTGTCCCCACCAACACAGAATGAGACATACAGACTGAGACATATTACCATGCCTGTCCCCACCAACACAGACTGAGACATACAGACTGAGACATACAACCATGCCTGTCCCCACCAACACAGACTGAGACATACAGATTGAGACATACAGCCATGCCTGTCCCCACCAACACACATACAGATTGAGACATACAGCCATGCCTGTCCCCACCAACACACATACAGACTGAGACATACAGCCATGCCTGTCCCCACCAACACATACATACATACAGACTGAGACATACAGCCATGCCTGTCCCCACCAACACACATACAGACTGAGACATACAGCCATGCCTGTCCCCACCAACACACATACAGACTGAGACATACAGCCATGCCTGTCCCCACCAACACACATACATACTGAGACATACAGCCATGCCTGTCCCCACCAACACACATACAGACTGAGACATACAGCCATGCCTGTCCCCACCAACACACATACAGACTGAGACATACAGACTGAGACATACAGCCATGCCTGTCCCCACCAACACACATACAGATTGAGACATACAGCCATGCCTGTCCCCACCAACACATACATACATACAGACTGAGACATACAGCCATGCCTGTCCCCACCAACACACATACAGACTGAGACATACAGCCATGCCTGTCCCCACCAACAGACATACATACAGACTGAGACATACAGCCATGCCTGTCCCCACCAACAGACATACAGACTGAGACATACTACCATGCCTGTCCCCACCAACACAGACTGAGACATACTACCATGCCTGTCCCCACCAACACAGAATGAGACATACTACCATGCCTGTCCCCACCAACACAGAACGAGACATACAGCCATGCCTGTCCCCACCAACACAGAATGAGACATACAGACTGAGACATACTACCATGCCTGTCCCCACCAACACAGAATGAGACATACAGACTGAGACATACTACCATGCCTGTCCCCACCAACACAGAATGAGACATACTACCATGCCTGTCCCCACCAACACAGACTGTACATGCCCCACCTGCAATAAAGTGTGTGGATCTCAGATTGGACTCTACAGCCACCAAAGAATTCACTGTTAACTCTGAAATGAAAGTCATCATCGGATACGATGGACTCCCATAAGCGAATACAATATGGTGTCTGCTGTGTTTGATTGGCTGTCCTGAGCTATGTGACTCTAGGGGAGAGTGTGTGAGTGTGTGCCAGTTGATTGGTCGAGGCCGACAGCGCCAGTGATTACCTGAGTGTTGGCTTGGCTCTGGGCGACTAGGCGTTTCCATGGCTCCAGGCCTCGCCATAGTAAAAGAGTTCTGTGGTAGTGTTGCTGGGCCTGGGTCTGGAGCTGCTGGTCTCGCTCCAACCTCCACTGTTTCTCCTGCTCCCTCTGAATACACACACAGTCAGTCAGGCACACACACACACACACACAATCAGTCAGACACACAGTCAGACAGAGACACATTCACACACACTCACAGGTACTTACTGTGTTAATGTGTAGCTGCTTTATGTACACATGGTTCTGTTTTATGTTTGTGATTAAGCTGCTAGTATCAGAACTAGGAACCACATTTTCAAGAGCTTCTAAATGTCTAGTTAGATCTGACCATCAAGCTGTGTCAGTGTGATGTAAGGCCAACATTATCACACAGAACATTGACCAACCATTGCATCAATGCTTTGAACAGCTACCAACAAAACATCACTACAAATCTAAGGGAATAAAAATGGAATGTTCAATGTGTTTCCATCGCATTTTCAACTCTAGTTTTGATAGTTAGTGATAGTTTTGTCACAAAAACTGTTACGTTAAATAGGAAATGTGCCTACTCTACTTCTGTCTCCATTTACAACATTGTACTGAAGCGTCCTGTTTCATCACAGCTGTTGTGATTTTTATTATAAATGTATGTTATGACTTGCATAAAGACTGGATGGAAATGTGGTTACTGTCACATTTCTTTTGTCTTTTATGGCTTTGTTTCGGGAAAAAAAATGTCATTTTCCTTGACAGAATAATTATTCTCATCTGCATTTGACAGATATTACTTTCACCACTAGAGGGCAATTGGACGATTTCTGTGGGTCTGTCCTCCCTAAATGGACTGTTTTTGTGCTTGGCAGTTCTCAGCTGTTAGCAGCAGTTTCTTACTGGCCATTAAAAACTGAGGATTCATTTTTTTTCCTCTTCTCTCAAGTCATTGCTAAATTATTCAATATAACAAATCAAACATTAAACCTCAAACAATTCATGGTATCCTCGTAAACAATTCATTAAAAAAAATAATCATTAAATGAAGACCCAGTGTTTATTTGCTCAAATGTGTGCCGTTGCCCAGCTATTAAAAGGGACAGACGTTTAATGTTATATTATGTTATTATTATGTATTGCATACGTGTTAATGACATCTATGTGCATATATACTTATAGGAATGCAAACATTCCTATAATTTGAGTGAGTTAAGAGTTCATTTAAGGAAATCAGTCAATTGAAATCAATTCATTAGGCCCTTATCTTTGGATTTGACATGACTAGGCAAACCAGGCCCACCCATTGGGGAGCCAGGCCCAGCCAATCAGAATGAGGTTTTCCCCACAAAAGGGTTTTACTACAGACAGAAATACTCCTCAGTTTCATCAGCTGTCTAGGTGGCTGCTACCATACGATCCCTCAAGTGAAGAAGCTGGATGTGGAGGTCCTGGGCTGGCGTGGTTACACGTGGTCTGTGGTTGTGAGGCCATACTGCCAAATTTTCTAAAACGATGTTGGAGGCAACTTATGGTAGAGAAATGAACATTCAATTATCTGGCAACAGCTCTGGTAGACCTTCCTGCAGTCAGCATGCCAATTGCACACTCCCTCAAAACTTGAGACATCTCTGGCATTGTGGGACAAAACTGCACATTTTAAAGTGGCCTTTTATTGTCCCCAGCACAAGGTGCGCCTTTGTAATGATTATGCTGTATAACCAGCTTCTTGATATGCCACACCTGTTAGGTGGATGAATTATCTTGGCAAAGGAGATATGCTCACTAACAGGGATGTAAACACATTTGTGCACAACATTTTAGAGAAAAGCTTTTTGGGACCTTTTATTTCAGCTCATGAAACATGGGACCAACCCTTTAGATGTTGCATTTATATTTCAGTATGTGTTTCTGTCCCTGTGATGGCAAGAAATAATATCTGGGTCCGTATGTATCCAGCGTCACAGAGTAGGCGTGCTGATCTAGAATCTAAAGTCCTAAATACACTCTCAGTGGAAGTGGAAGCTTTTTTTTCAAATACGCCTTTCAACTTGAAAGTTGTCCCCAGTACAGTTCCACTGTAAACATTGCGTCACCTCTCTCTCTTGTCTCTTCTCCTCCCTCCTCCTTTCCACTGCTCTACGTTTCTCATCCTCCTCCTCCCTCTGCCTCTCCTTCACTGCTGTTTTCAGCTGGGCCTGAGAAGAGAAGAACGTTTAATGTAATGCTTCCTAGCACACTTCCCCAGACCCTCTCCAGTGGACTGCACACACACTCCCCTGCAAAGAGGTTCATTGTCCCCAATAACTTTATATATACTTCAATAGCCTCTCTAATTCCCAGCCTCTATTGACCTATCTGAACAACACCAAACTATTCCATATCCCCCACTGGCCTGAACATTTCTCACCAGCCTCTCCTCCTCCTTCTTTCTCTTCAGCTCCTCCACCTCCCTCCTGCGCTCCGCTCGCTGACGAGCACGTTCCTCCATGGCTGAGAAGGGGAGAGAGAGAGAGACCAATAGGAGAACCTTTTTGGTTCCAGGTAGAACTATTTTGGGTTCCGTATACTGTAGAACCCTCTTTGGAAAGGGTCCTACCTGAAACCAAAAGGGGTTCTTCAAAGGGTTCTCCTATGGGAACAGCTGAAGAACCCTTTTTGGTTCTAGATAGCACCTTTTGTTCTAATGTACATACAGTGCATTCGGAAAGTATTCAGACCCCATAACTTTTTGCACATTTTGTTACGCCTTATTGATTAAATTATTTTTCCCATAATGACAAAGCGAAAACAGGTTTTTAGAAATGTCTGCAAATGTATTAAAAATAAAAAACAGATACATTATTTATATAAGTAGTCAGACACTTTGCAATGAAACTCAAATTGAGCTCAGGTGCATCCTGTTTCCATTTGTTCCGAATCCTCCTCCTTTCCATTTTCTCAGAATCCCCCTCTTTCTCCCAGACTGGCTCTGGTTTACTCCTCGGCTCCGCCGACTGCTCCAAGTGCCCCCCCCCTCTGTGGTCGCCTTGACTCCTCATATCGTCGCCTTTCCTCCTGTGCTATCCACCTGCTTCCATGGCAGGGTCTTGTCCCCTGCCATTACCTCCTCCCAGGTCCAGGATGTCCTCCACTCATCTTTCTCCCGGGCCCAGAACGAAACGAACGTGAAGCTATAGAACACCAGTGCTGACAGGCAACTACACATAGACAATAACCCACCAAACCAAAATGGAAAGTGGCAACATAAATAGGATCACCAATCAGAGACAATGATAAACAGCTGTCTCTGATTGGGAACCAATTCAGGCCACCATAGACCTACAAATACCTACCGTAGACATACAAAAACCCCATAGATATAGAAAAACCCCTAGATAAGACAAAAAACACACCCACCCTCGTCACACCCTGACCTGACCAAATAACACATAAAACATGGATAACTAAGGTCAGGGTGTGACACCATTGATCATCCTTGAGATGTTTCTACAAATGAATTGGAGTCCACCTGTGGTAAATTAAATGGAAAGGCACAAACCTGTCTATATAAGGCCACACAGTTGACAGTGCATGTCAGAGAAAAAACCAAGCCATGAGGTTGAAGGAATTGCCCGTAGAGCTCCGAGACAGGATTGTGTCGAGGCACAGTTCTGGGGAAGGGTACCAAAACATTTCTGCAGCATTGAAGGTCCCCAAGAACACACCGGCCTCCCTCATTCTTAAATGGAAGAAGTTTGGAACCACCAAGACTCTTCCTAGAGCTGGCCGCCAGGCCAAACTGAGCAATCAGGGGAGAAGGGCCTTGGTCAGGGAGGTGACCAAGAACCCGTTGGTCACTCTGACAGACCTACAGAGTTCCTTTGTGGAGATGGGAGAACTGTCCAGAATGACAACTATTTCTGCAGCACTCCACCAATCAGGCCTTTATTGTAGAGTGGCCAGACGGAAGCCACTCCTCAGTTAAAAGCACATGACAGCCCGCTTGGAGTTTGCCAAAAGGCACCTAAAGACTCTCAGACCATGAGAAACAAGATTCTCTGGTCTGATGAAACCAAGATTGAACTATTTGGCCTAAATTACATGCGTCACATCTAGAGGAAACCTGGCACCATCCCTATGGTGAAGCATGGTGGTGGCAGCTTCATACTGTGGGGATGTTTTTCAGCGACAGGAAGACTAGTCAGGTTCGAGGGAAAGGTACAAAGAGATCCTTGATGAAAACCTGCTCCAGAGCGCTCGGAACCTCAGACTGGGGCAAAGGTTAATCTTTTAACAGGCCAACAACCCTAAGCACACAGCCAAGACAACGCAGGAGTGGCTTCGGGACAAGTCTCTGAATGTCCTTGAGTGGCCTAGACAGAGCCCGGACTTGAACCCGATCAAACATCTCTAGAGAAACCTGAAAATAGCTTAGCAGTGACGCTCCCTGTCCAACCTGACAGAGCTTGAGATTATCTGCAGAGAGGTATGGAGAAACTCCCCAAACACAGGTATGCCAAGCTTATAGCATCATACCAAAGAAGGCTCGAGACTGAAATCGCTGCCAAAGGTGCTTCAACAAAGTACTGACTTAAAGGGTCTGAATACTTATAGTGTCAGTGAAAAGTTTGGACACACCTATTCAGTCAAGGGTTTTTACTACATTGTAGAATAATAGTGAAAACATCAATGCTATGAATTAACACATGGAATCATGTAGTAACCAAAATATATTTTATATTTTAGATCCTTCAAGACGGTTGGAAAAGCATTCCAAATGAAGCTGGTTGAGAGAATGCCAGGAGTACAAAGCTGTCATCAAGGCAAAGGGTGGCTACTTTGAAGAATCTCAAATGTAAAATATATTTAGATTTGTTTACTAGGTGATTCCATGTGTGTTATTTCATAGATATGATGTTGTCACTATTATTCTACAATGTAGAAAATAGTTTTAAAAAACTTTTAAAAAACCTGGAATAAGTAGGTGTGTCTCAACTTTTGACTGGTACAGTTTTGTATTTTTAAGAAATATGCAAACATATCTAAAACCCTGTTTTTGCTTTTTCATTATGGGGTATTGTGTGTAGAGTGAGGGGGGAATAAACAATTGAATCAATTTTAGAATAAGGCTGTAACGTAATAAAATATGGGGAAAGTCAAGGGGTTTGAATACTTTCCGAATACACTGTACATTTGTGGTGTATTGTTCCAAAGGAGAATGTGTGTTTGACAGAGCAAGAGACAGAGTGTGTGTGTGTGTGAGAGAGTATCTACAGGCCTTGCCCCTGCTCTCGCCACGGCCCTTCTATTCCTACGTATAGGAAACTTCAGCCAAACAGAGTAACAGAGACTCTTTATTCCTCCATGTACGCTAGCTACAGCTCTATACATCTACGGCTCTATACATCTACGGCTCAATACATCTACGGCTCTATACATCTACGGCTCTATACATCTACGGCTCTATACATCTACGGCGCTATACATCTACGGCGCTATACATCTACGGCTCTATACATCTACGGCTCTATACATCTACGGCTCTATACATCTACAGCTCTATACATCCGACTCACGGACATGAAATACATTTTATCCTCTTTCCTATTATTCTCCACGACAACATAGTCAGACCATTGTGTGATCAACCATCTGGAAACTATGTCTCTGTGTGTGTGTGTGTGTAGTTTAGCTCTAATCAGAGCTTAACATGGAGGTGAATGTGCTGACTGACCCATGACGGTGGGATGACGACAGGGCTGACGGACAGCTGGTTTCCTGTTGGCCGAGAAACGGCCATCGTTCCCCCGAGCGACTCTTCCAGCCCTGAAACACAGAATATCACCCAGAAACACACATTAAATATTCACTCTCTAATATAGATCTACTCTATTCCCAATTTACCAGACTGACCCAACCAGCCCTGCACCCACTCGCTCCCTGCACACTGCTTGCTCTGTATCCACTCTGCTCATGGTAGCTCTGAGTGGGTGAGTATCCATAGCAACGGCTCCGCTTGGGCTGCTCTGCTCAATGATGAGACATGAGAGAGCAGTGGAGCTGTAAGCTACTTTTCATCACACTGAACTTTGTGAAATAATCTCTCCTGTTGTATATTTGACGAGGTTGAAGCACTTGTGACACCATGTTACGATCTTAGTCAGATAAGACTAGCAGGCGCAAATGGCTCAGCTTCAAAATGTTAGTGATCAATTTAGTGATGCTGGAGCCCTACCTGTACCCTTGTTATTGATGGAAAAACAGGCCCTACTTGGCCCTAACCTGAGGTTTAACGTTGGGCTAAGGTCAGACACACCCCACAATGGCAACCTGTGCGCCTCTTCTCCTCACCTGGGTTCCCATGGTAATGTGAAGAGGGACCAACCTGGATTCTTTGGGGTCAGAGGTCATCTCTCTGGGCCTTGGTGATGCTGGGACAGCGATCTGGGCGGCTGTCTGGGCCTCCTGCCTCAGTCCCATCATGCTCTGCTCCTCCTGGAGGCGTGCGATCTGCTCCTGTTGCTCCCTGAGGAGCTTCCTCTGCTCTGCAATGGTCTGCAGCTGGCTGGCATGGCGATGCTCGAACCGGCCCCCACACACCGCTGCTGTATGAGACCGGGGGGCAGCCCCTACACTGTCGTCCCCATCGCCCACCTCGCCCCTCTCCCGTGCTCGCCTCAGCTCGCCTATTGAATAGAATAGAACTTTATCATCAAATGATGCACATTTTTAACCCTTTGTGGAAGAAGAAATCTAAATCACTGATATATATTTAAAGTTTCCCCTTTTCACCAATATATATTTTAACTACCTTGGTTGGAACGGAACTGAAAAAAATAGTGGTTCTGTTCAGAACAAATGATTGGAAAAGGGTTTCGGTTCCAACCGCTGCTTGATAGAACTAGAGGACAGACAAGTTGCCCTTAACTAAGATGTACAGTTGAAGTCAGAAGTTTACATACACCTTAGCCAAATACATTTAAACTCATTTTTTCACAATTCCTGACATTTAGTAAAAAATCCGTCTTAGGTCAGTTAGGATCACCACTTTATTTTCAAATAAATTAATAAAAAATCCTACAATGTGATTTTCTGGATTTTTTTTCTCATTTTGTCTGTCATAGTTGAAGTGTACATATGATGAAAATTACAGGCCTCTCTCATCGTTTTAAGTGGGAGAACTTGCACAATTGGTGGCTGACTAAATACTTTCTTGCCCCACTGTATATGTGTCTTTGTCCTGTCTAGGATTTTTGTATGTTTATGGGGTTGTTTCTAGTCTAGGTGTTTTATGTCTATGGTTGCCTAGATTGGTTCTCAGAGGCAGTTGTTTATCGTTATCATATTTAGGTAGCCATATTCCTTGTGTATTTTGTGGGTTATTGTCTATGTGTAGGTGCCTGTTTCAGCACTCTTGTTATATAGCTTCACATTCGTTTTGTTGGTTTGTTTAGTTTGTTTAAGTGTTATTCGTGTTCTTCCTGCGCCTTGGTCTCCTCGTTACAACGTAATTGACACCAAAGGAGGAATTGGCTTTGGGGGTGACCAGTACTTGCTGGAGCGTGTGCTACAGGTGGGTGCTGCTATGGTGACCAGTGAGCTGAGACAAGGCGGGGCTTTACCTAGCAAAGACTTATAGGTGACCTGGAGCCAGTGGGATTGGCGACGAATATGAAGCGAGGGCCAGCCGACGAGAGCATACAGGTCAAAGTGGTGGGGAGTATATGAGACTTTGGTGACAAAACGGATGGCACTGTGATAGACTGCATCGAATTTGCTGAGTAGAGTGTTGGAGGCTATTTTGTAAATGACATTGCCGAAGTCGAGGATCGTTAGGATAGTCAGTTTTATGAGGGTATGTTTGGCAGCATGAGTGAAGGATGCTTTGTTGCGAAATATGAAGCCGATTCTAGATTTAATTTTGGATTGGAGATGCTTAATGAGTCTGGAAGGAGAGTTTACACTAGGTATTTGTAGTTGTCCACATATTCCAAGTCAGAACCGTCCAGAGTAGTGATGCTGGACGGGCGGGCAGGTGTGGGCAGCGATTGGTTGAATAGAATGCATTTAGTTTTACTTGCATTTAAGAGCAGTTGGAGGCCACGGAAGGAGAGTTGTATGGCAATATAATCTCATCTGGAGGTTAGTTAACAGTGTCCAAAGAAGGGCCAGAAGTATAGAGTATGGTGTCGTCTACATAGAGGTGGATCAGAGAATCACCAGCAGCAAGAGCGACATCATTGATCTATAGAGAGAAGAGAGTCGGCCTGAGAATTGAACCCTGTGGCACCCCCATAGACTGCCAGAGGTCCGGACAACAGGCCCACCGATTTGACACACTGAACTCTGTCTGAGAAGTAGTTGGTGAACCGGGCGAGGCAGTCATTTGAGTCTGCCGATAAGAATGTGGTGATTGACAGAGTCGAAAGCCTTGGCCAGGTCGATGAATACAGCTGCACAGTATTGTCTCTTATCGATGGCGGTTATGATATTGTTTAGTACCTTGAGCGTGGCTGAGGTGCACCCATGACCAGCTCAGAAACCAGATTGCATAGCGGAGAAGGTACGGTGGGATTCGAAATGGTCGGTGATCAGTTTAACTTGGCTTTCAAAGACCTTAGAAAGGCAGAGTAGGATAGATATAGGTCTGTAGCAGTTTGGGTCTAGAGTCAGAAGAGGGGGATGACCACAGCATTTTGGGGATCTCAGACGATAAGAAAGAGGTTGAACAGGCTAGTAATAGGGGTTGCAACAATTTCAGCGGATAATTGTAAAGAGGGTCCAGATTGTCTAGCCCGGCTGATTTGTAGGGGTCTAGATTTTGCAGCTCTTTCAGAACATCAGCAATCTGGATTTGGGTGAAGGAGAAATGGGGAGGCTTGGGCAAGTTGCTGTGGGGGGTGCAGGGCTGTTGACCGGGATAGGGGTAGCCAGGTGGAAAGCATGGCAAGCCGTAGAAAAATGCTTGTTGAATTTCTCAATTATCGCGGATTTATCAGTGGTGACAGTGTTTCCTAGCCTCAGTGTAGTGGGCAGCTGGGAGGTGCTCCTCTTATTCTCCATGGACTTTACAGTGTCCCAGAACGTTTTGGAGTTTTTTCTACAGGATGCAAATTTCTGTTTAAAAAAGGTTCCTAAATTCCCTGAAAAGTTGCATAACGCGGGGGCAATTCGATGCTAATGCAGTACGCCACAGGATGTTTTTGTGCTGGCCAAGGGCAGTCAGGTCTGGAATGAACCAAGGGCTATATCTGTTCCTGGTTCTACATTTTTTTTGAAAGAGGCATGCTTATTTAAATTGGTGAGGAAAGCACTTTTAAAGAATAACCAGACATGAGGTCAATATCCTTCCAGGATACCCGGAACATGTCGATTAGAAAGGCCTGCTCGCTGAAGTGTGTTAGGGAGCGTTTGACAGTAATGAGGGGTGGTCGTTTGACCGCAGACGCATTACAGACGCAGACAATGAGGCAGTGATCGCTGAGATCCTGGTTGAAGACAGCAGAGGTGTATTTGGAGGGCAGATTGGTTAGGAGGATATCTATGAGGGTGCACGTGTTTACGGATTTAGGGGTGTACCTGGTAGGTTCATTGATAATTTGTATGAGAGTGAGGGCATAGTGCATAGATTGTAAGATGGCTATGGTGTTAAGCATGTCCCAGTTTAGGTCACCTAACAGCACAAGCTCTGAAGATAGATGGGGGGCAATCAATTCACATATGGTGTCCAGGGCACCGCTGGGGGCAGAAGGTGGTCTATAGCAAGTGGCAACGTTGAGAGACTTGTTTCTGGAAAGGTGGATTTTTTAAAGGTAGAAGCTCGTGTGTTTGGGCACAGACCTGGATAGTAAGTCAGAACTCTGCAGGCTAACTCCGCCCCCCAGTTCTATCTTGCCGCCTGGGGAATGGGAGTGGAGCTAGGCACTGCAGGGCCTGGATTACCGGAGGAACAGAGGAGGAGTAGGATAAGGGTACGGCTAAAGGCTATAAGAACTGGTCGTCTAGTACGTTTGGAACAGAGAGTAAAAGGAGTATGTTTCTGGGCACGGTATAATAGATTCAAGGCATAATGTACAGACAAAGGTATGGTAGGATGTGAATACAGTGGAGGTAAACCTATGCATTGAGTGACGATTAGAGAGATATTGTCTCTAGAAACATCATTTAAACCAGGTGAGGTCACCGCATGTGTGGGAGGTGGAACTAAAGGGTTAGCTAAGGCATATTGAGCAGGGCTAGAGGCTCTACAGTGAAATAAGGCAATAATCACTAACCAAAACAGCAATGGACAAGGCATATTGACATTAGGGAGAGGCATGCGTAGCCGAGTGATCATAGGGATCCAGTGAGAAGCTCGGCGGGCTGGAGACACGGCAATTCAGACAGCTAGCGGGCCGGGAATAGCAAGTTAGCATAAGGGCCTTAGAGGGACGTAAGAAGTCTGTTGTAGCCCCCTCGTGCTGTTACGTCAGCAGACCAGTCGTGAAGGATCAGCAGGGCCCTGTGTGGTAAAAGGTATATTGTAGGTATATTGGCCAAAGAACTTGTCCGATGGGCCTCTTCAGCTAACAGTCCGATATGCTCTAGACAGCTAGTGGGCCGCGGCTAGCAGATGGGCATTCAGGGGACGTCGCGACGGAAGAGCCAGTTGAAAAAACCCCTCAGGCAGACTACGTCGGTAGTCCTGCTTCATGATGCCATCTATTTTGTGAAGTGCACCAGTCCCTCCTGCAGCAAAGCATCCCCACAACATGATTATGCCACCCCCGTGCTTCACGGTTAGAGTGGTGTTCTTCGGCTTGCAAGCGTCCCCCTTTTTCCTCCAAACATAACGATGGTCATTATGGCCAAACAGTTCTATTTTTGTTTCATCAGACCAGAGGACATTTCTCCAAAAGGTATGATCTTTGTCCACATGTGCAGTTGCAAACCGTAGTCTGGCTTTTTTTATGGGGGATTTGGAGCAGTGGCTTCTTCCTTGCTGAGCGGCCTTTCAGGTTAAGTGGATAAGGGACTCGTTTTACTGTGGATATAGATACTTTTGTACCTGTTTCCTCCAGCATCTTCACAAGATCCTTTGCTGTTGTTCTGGGATTGATTTGCACTTTTCACACCAAAATACGTTCATCTCTAGGAGACAGAACGAGTCTCCTTCCTGAGCGGTATACAGACTACGTGGTCCCATGGTGTTTATATTTGCGTACTATTGTTTGTACAGATGAACGTGTATTTGGAAATTGAGGTCTTGGCTGATTTCTTTTGATTTTCCCATGATGTCAAGCAAAGGGGCAATGAGTTTGAAGGTAGGCCTTGAAATACATCCACAGGCACACCTCCAATTGACTCAAATTATGTCAATTAGCCTATCAGAAGCTTCTAAAGCCATGACAATTTTCTGGAATTTTCCAGGCTGTTTATAGGCACAGTCAACTTGTATGTGTATGTAAACTTCTGACCCACTGGAATTGTGATACAGTGAATTATAAGTTAAATAATCTGTCTGTAAACAATTGTTGGAAAAATTACTTGTCATGCACAAAGTAGATGTCCTAACCGACTTGCCAAAACAATAGTTTGTTAACAAGAAATGTGTGGAGTGGTTGAAAAACAAGTTTTATCCAACATAAGTGTAAACTTCCGACTTCAACTGTAGGTAGGAGTTTCCCCTAATATATTTAAACATTTACTTTGATCACTCACCTGCACTCAGCGCCGCGTTACGCCTTGTCACCTGCCAGGGGAGTGTGTGCAGGACCACAGCCCCCAGCGGTCCGTCCCCTTGACAGGCAGGAGAGGGGGTGGGGCCAGCAGGTTGTGACCCTGGCTGACCTTTCTGCAGAGACAGGAATTGTGAAGTGTACAGGTCACATGGAAATAGGGGAAATGGGATGAAGTTGATAATGAAAAAAAACAAATACTGTTTTTCTTGGGAAAAACAATCTCAATTGACATTGAAACAGCTAAAATGACATTTAAGCTGTATAGAAATGATAATGACCTACATTTATAGTCTCTTCTAACAGTCATCTAACGAATGCTTGACAGTCAGGGAGCATAGAAAATTCCAACAATGATAGATATGGGACTAATTTTAAGACATTTTGATGTCAAGGAAATATTATAACCAATTTTAAGTGCGGCCCTCTGTACCTCAGTGAAGACCAAATGCGGCATGGCAAAATGAGTTTGACACCCCTGATCTAGATAGAAGTTCCCCTCTCCCTCTCCTTTTCCTCTCTCCCTCAAGCTCTATTCCACTATTCAATATCTCCCTTTCTCTCTCTCTCTCTCTCTCTCTCGCTCTCTCTCTCTCTCTCTCTCAAGGGGCTTTATTGGCATGGGAAACATGTGTTAACATTGCCAAAGCAAGTGAGGTAGACAACATACAAGGTGAATATATAAAGTGAAAAACAACAAAAAATTAACAGTAAACATTACACATACAGAAGTTTCAAAACAGTAAAGACATTACAAATGTCATATTATATATATATACAGTGTTTTAACAATGTACAAATGGTTAAAGGACACAAGATAAAATAAATAAGCATAAATATGGGTTGTATTTACAATGGTGTTTGTTCTTCACTGGTTGCCCTTTTCTCGTGACAACAAATCTTGCTGCTGTGATGGCATACTGTGGAATTTCACCCAGTAGATATGGGAGTTTTTCAAAATTGGATTTGTTTTCGAATTCTTTGTGGATCTGTGTAATCTGAGGGAAATATGTCTCTCTAATATGGTCATACATTGGGCAGGAGGTTAGGAAATGCAGCTCAGTTTCCACCTCATTTTGTGGGCAGTGAGCACATAGCCTGTCTTCTCTTGAGAGCCATGTCTGCCTACGGCGGCCTTTCTCAATAGCAAGGCTATGCTCACTGAGTCTGTACATAGTCAAAGCTTTCCTTAAGTTTGGGTCAGTCACAGTGGTCAGGTATTCTGCCGCTGTGTACTCTCTGTGTAGGGCCAAATAGCATTCTAGTTTGCTCTGTTTTTTTGTTAATTCTTTCCAATGTGTTAAGTAATTATCTTTTTGTTTTCTCATGATTTGGTTGGGTCTAATTGTGCTGTTGTCCTGGGGCTCTGTAGGGTGTGTTTGTGTTTGTGAACAGAGCCCCAGGACCAGCTTGCTTAGGGGACTCTTCTCCAGGTTCATCTCTCTGTAGGTGATGGCTTTGTTATGGAAGGTTTGTGAATCGCTTCCTTGTAGGTGGTTGTAGAATTTAACGGCTCTTTTCTGGATTTTGATAATTAGTGGGTATCGGCCTAATTCTGCTCTGCATGCATTATTTGGTGTTTTACGTTGTACACGGAGGATATTTTTGCAGAATTCTGCGTGCAGAGTCTCAATTTGGTGTTTGTCCCATTTTGTGAAGTCTTGGTTGGTGAGCGGACCCCAGACCTCACAACCATAAAGGGCAATGGGCTCTATGACTGATTCAAGTATTTTTAGCCAAATCCTAATTGGTATGTTGAAATGTATGTTTCTTTTGATGGCATAGAATGCGCTTCTTGCCTTGTCTCTCAGATCGTTCACAGCTTTGTGGAAGTTATCTGTGGCGCTGATGTTTAGGCCAAGGTATGTATAGTTTTTTGTGTGCTCTAGGGCAACAGTGTCTAGATGGAATTTGTATTTGTGGTCCTGGAGACTGGACCTTTTTTGGAACACCATTATTTTGGTCTTACTGAGATTTACTGTCAGGGCCCAGGTCTGACAGAATCTGTGCATAAGATCTAGGTGCTGCTGTAGGCCCTCCTTGGTTGGTGACAGAAGCACCAGATCATCAGCAAACAGCAGACATTTGACTTGGATTCTAGCAGGGGAGGCCGGGTGCTGCAGACTTTTCTAGTGCCCGCGCCAATTCGTTGATATATATGTTGAAGAGGGTGGGGCTTAAGCTGCATCCCTGTCTAACCCCACGACCCTGTGTGAAGAAATGTGTGTGTTTTTTTTGCCAATTTTAACCGCACACTTGTTGTTTGTGTACATGGATTTTATAATGTCGTATGTTTTACCCCCAACACCACTTTCCATCAGTTTGTATAGCAGACCCTCATGCCAGATTGAGTCGAAGCCTTTTTTGAAATCAACAAAGCATGAGAAGACTTTGCCTTTGTTTTGGTTTGTTTGGTTGTCAATTAGGGTGTGCAGGGTGAATACATGGTCTGTTGTACGGTAATGGTAAAAAGCCAATTTGACATTTGCTCAGTACATTGTTTTCATTGAGGAAATGTACGAGTCTGCTGTTAATAATAATGCAGAGGATTTTCCCAAGGTTACTGTTGACACATATTCCACGGTAGTTATTGGGGTCAAATTTGTCTCCACTTTTGTGGATTGGGGTGATCAGTCCTTGGTTCCAAATATTGGGGAAGATGCCAGAGCTAAGTATGATGTTAAAGAGTTTTAGTATAGCCAATTGGAATTTGTTGTCTGTATATTTGATCATTTCATTAAGGATACCATCAACACCACAGGCCTTTTTGGGTTGGAGGGTTTTTATTTTGTCCTGTAACTCATTCAATGTAATTGGAGAATCCAGTGGGTTCTGGTAGTCTTTAATAGTTGATTCTAAGATCGGTATTTGATCATGTATATGTTTTTGCTCTTTATTCTTTGTTATAGAACCAAAAAGATTGGAGAAGTGGTTTATCCATACATCCCCATTTTGGATAGATAATTCTTCGCGTTGTTGTTTGTTTAGTGTTTTCCAATTTCCCCAGAAGTGGTTAGAGTCTATGGATTCTTCAATTGCATTGAGCTGATTTCTGACATGCTGGTCCTTCTTTTTCCGTAGTGTATTTCTGTATTGTTTTAGTGATTCACCATAGTGAATCACCTCCTGAGAGAGAGAAAACCTTGCAGTGTTGTGTTGAAAACCTTGCAGTGTTGTGAATATTTCATCAACTCCCAGAAAGAAAAGTACAGGCCAACTCATGCGAGGAGAGGAACTCTGAAACAGAACTTGTTTATTCAGTAGATACTGATAGACTAATGCATGACATTCACCAAATGAATACAAAAGCACATTTTATTGCCTTGCAGATTCATTTTACCATTGCAGAATTAAGCTATAGCTAATATTTAATTCATGACTACAGATCGTTACCACCTTCGGGCTTCTGTCTGTACTGTGATACACTCCAGCAAATGTATATCCAATGGGAAGACAACACTGTGTGTGTGTGTGTGTGTGTGTGTGTGTGTGTGTGTGTGTGTGTGTGTGTGTCTGTATCTGTCATGTTGTCTGTGTCCTCCTACGTAGCTATGCCTATACTTTGTTTGTGTTGACTTTCCTCAGTGGGAGGGCTCTACAAGTGTCACTCACCAGTTCTACGGTTTCTGATTGGTCAGAAGGCTCAGGTAGGGCAGTGATTGGCTCAGGAGTATGCGTCTCCTCCATCATCTTGAGTTTCCCAGTTGCCACGGCATTAATCAGGGCGGCCATCTTGCGCCGCGTCTCTTGCTGCTGTGACAACAGCTCACGGCGTTCTCTCTCCGCCCGACACCACAGCCGCCAATCACTCAGGCATCGTCTTAGCAAACGCCTCCGGTCACTCACCATCGCCACCTGGCAGCGTCTACGAGGGATTACGCACTATTAGAGACAAAACACCTGGTGTGACTGTGATGAGTTTGAGGGCCAGATTTGCTAATCATCTTCACCAGGTGTTTACAGGCACCTGTTTACTTGGCAAGGCAAAACAAATTACCTGATTTAAAACTGTCTAGGTTTTCTTCCTCAATGTTCAGAAGTCAGATTCTGTGTTAATATTAAATTCAGCCTGCGCGCCAGTTAGGTATAGTTTTCACTTTTTAAACCAAAGTGCGAAACATAAAACTTCACCCTCCCAGAACACCAGGCAAGCTAAATAAAGTATGCAGATTGTAATGTTGGGACAGACTCCATTCTGTGCTTACCTTTTCTGGGTCCGTAACTCCTCCTCTGTTCTCTCCGCTTCCCGCTGCTCTCGCCCTGCCCACACCAGCGCCCGCCAGTCTCGCCACGCCCTCAGCTGGCTCCTCCAATCACAGAGCGCTGCCGCCTTGCCCATCTGCAACCTCCTCTCCAACAGCACTGAGTACCAGCCAGAGAAGTGCCTCTGCAGACACTGAAACACACACCGATCTGTGGTTGAGATGCTGTGAACACTAAGCACACACCACCAACAGAACTCTGTCCTTCTACTAACCTTAAGGTTGTGCATCTGAACCCTGACCTCTACTTGCTGTAGTCTGAGTGGTCTCTCAGTGTCACGTTGTTTCTGTGCAGTAGAGAATGAAGGGCCTGGCTGGAGTACCAGTGAGCTCTTAGCTGCCGTCTTCCTAGCGATCCTCTCCCTCTCCCTGTGGGGGAGACACCCAGACACAGTCAGACCTACAGGGCCCTGACCTAGCTCCAAACGGATTGGCTTATTTTAGAGACCCAGCATTCTGAATAAGAGCTCATTGCATGGGCGTGATGCAGGTGATTGTAGGAGTGTGGAAGTAAATGCGTGGTTTTGTTTGTCTTGCTGTTTCCATGGTTACTGTACATTTGCCTGGCTAGTTGCTCCAGGTTCCTCCTCTCCTCCGTCTCGCGGCGCAGTCGCACCATCTCCTGCTGCACCATCTCCTCCTGCCTGCGTGCCTCCTGCCTCCTCCGCCTCTCCTCCCCCTGCTCCCTCCTCTGCGCCTCCTCCCTGGCCTGCCTCCGCGCCACTCTTTCCCTGTGCAGCCTCTCCCGCTCCGCGTCCCGCCGTGCACGGTTCTCACGCACCTGGAATGAGAAAAAAGGAGGAATTAGACGATGATGTCATAAAAGAGAGCAGAAGGTTGTAGTAAACAGCTTAATTCACTTCCATTCACTGGGACTTCCATTTGGCCCCTTATGTTTTCAACTTCTTGGGAATCCTGAGACTGTCCAATCCTGCGTAACGTCTCTCTGGTTCTGTACCTGTCGGTGACGTGCCTCCATGGTGAGGCTCGGGTCCCTCCTCATCCTCCTGTCTCGCTCTTCAGAGTCTAGTGCCAGATCCTCCACTATCCCAGAATCCACCACTTCCCGCTCCATGAGGTCTTGAAGGAAGTTGTTAACCGCTGAGCTCTCCTCTTCCTCAGCCAGGTGGGAATACAGATCTGAGAAGGAGACGGAGGGTGTACTGTATTACATCTGGTCCTTATGGACCCACTGACTGTGGTATGATGTATTAACTGAACCATATATTGTCAGATGGAAGTTAAGAGTTAAATGTGTGTTGTTGTATAGGTTAGTGTCTCTGTACCATCAAAGTTGCTGTAGTCCAGGGAGACAGGCTGGGCAGGTGGCATGGCTTCTGGACTGTTCTTCTCAGGGGAGACAATCACATCCTCCCCTTCCTCCATCTCCAATTCCAGACGCAACTTGCTGTTCATCCAATCACTAAGAAGAGCCTGGGCTACAGGAAAAAAAAGTCACAAAAAAGGTGTGTGTGTGTGTGTGTGTGTGTGTGTGTGTGTCCTACCTTCCCCGTATGCTTGGTCATGATCCAGCAGCTGCTCTGTGCTGTGTAGTGCCATTGACTGACTGCTTATCACTGAATGGGGCTTCTTCAGGGAAAAGACCTCAGTCACTGCAATGTCTGAGGCCATTTCCACTGTCTGGGGACACAAAAGCACACCTCATGAATACATATGGCCTTATAGACAGATATAGCAGAATAATATCCTCTGCACACAAACAGTGTATCTCTGGTTTCAGGAGGTAAAGATAGACAAAGTGAAAGAAAGAGTTCTCACCTTCATCCATTGGTTGATCTCCCCATTATTGAGCTGCACCTGCTATTGTAGAAAATGAGACTTATTTATCATGACAAGAGCAGGAGCTCAGACCGTTTCACAGTGAGAGTGGTTAACCGGTGGATGTAAAACCAAGAGAGTCCAGCCAATGCCTAATGTCTGAAGATTATTTCAGATAATTTTTTCCCCTCCTCTTCTAAGAGTGATTCAAGTATCCCTGTGTCACCCTGAGCACTACCAGAGGATCTCCGTGTCATGACTGTCCACGAGAATCCCAACAGGTCAGATCAGGTTTGCAATGAATAACTTCAATCAGACCCCCTCTCACCCGTAGAGGGGAAGGAAAGAACTAGTGGGGATTAACAACCACATCCTGTTGTAAATGAAGGGAGAAGACCCAGTCCTGCGCTCTCCAAATTCACCAAGGAATGTGCTTTGTCTCAACCTTTTTCCCTCTGAAACTCTTAACACATTCAAAGGCAACTACTGGAACAAAATGTATAACGTATAACGTAGAGAATGGTCATAGGCGATCAAAAGAACACTCATTTTGTGATGTCATAAAAAATGTTAAAAAGGAAATACTGTAACTTTGAAGGTATACCCACTACATATATGAAGTTTACATACTATGTGTTGTGCAGGTAATATGAAAAATGATGAATCAAATCAAATTTTATTTGTCACATACACATGGTTAGCAGATGTTAATGCAAGTGTAGCGAAATGCTTGTGCTTCTAGTTCCGACAATGCAGTAATAACTAATGAGTAATCTAACCTAACAATTTCACAACAACTACCTTATACATACAAGTGTAAAGGGATGAAGAATATGTACGTAAAAATATATGAATGAGTGATGGTACAGAACGGCATAGGCAAGATGCAGTAGATGGTATCGAGTACAGTATATACATATGAGATGAGTAATGTAGGGTATGTAAACAAATAAAAGTGGCATTGTTTAAAGTGGCTAGTGATACATTTTTTGACATTAATGTTTCCATTATTAAAGTTGCTGGAGTTGAGTCAGTATGTTGGCAGCAGCCACTCAATGTTAGTGATGGCTGTTTAACAGTCTGATGGCCTTGAGATAGAAGCTGTTTTTCAGTCTCTCGGTCCCTGCTTTGATGCACCTGTACTGACCTCGCCTTCTGAATGATGGCGGGGTGAACAGGCAGTGGCTCAGGTGGTTGTTGTCCTTGATGATCTTTATGGCCTTCCTGTGACATCGGGTGGTGTAGGTGTCCTGGAGGGCAGGTAGTTTGCCCCCAGTGATGCGTTGTGCAGACCTCACTACCCTCTGGAGAGCCTTACGGTTGTGGGCGGAGCAGTTGCCGTACCAGGCGGTGATACAGCCCGACAGGATGCTCTCGATTGTGCATCTGTAAAAGTTTGTGAGTGCTTTGGTGACAAGCCGCATTTCTACAGCCTCCTGAGGTTGAAGAGAAGCTGCTGCGCCTTCTTCACCACGCTGTCTGTGTGGGTGGACCAATTCAGTTTGTCCGTGATGTGTACGCCGAGGAACTTAAAATTTACTACCCTCTCCACTACTGTCCCGTCAATGTGGATAGGGGGGGTGCTCCCTTTGCTGTTTCCTGAAGTCCACGATCATCTCCTCTGTTTTGTTGACGTTGAGTGCGAGGTTACTTCCCTGACACCACACTCAGAGGGCCCTCACTTCCTTCCTGTAGGCCGTCTCGTCGTTGTTGGTAATAAAGCCTACCACTGTAGTGTCATCTGCAAACTTGATGATTAAGTTGAAGGCGTGCATGGCCATGCAGTCGTGGGTGAACAGGGAGTACAGGAGAGGGCTCAGAACGCACCCTTGTGGGGCCCCAGTGTTGAGGATCAGCGGGGTGGAGATGTTTTGTTACCTACCCTCACCACCTGGGGGCGGCCCGTCAGGAAGTCCAGGACCCAGTTGCACAGGGCGGGGGTCGAGACCCATGGTCTCGAGCTTGATGACGAGTTTGGAGGGTACTATGCTGAGCTGTAGTCGATGAACAGCATTCTCACATAGGTATTCCTCTTGTCCAGATGGGTTAGGGCAGTGTGGTTGTGTTTGCGTCGTCTGTGGACCTATTGAGGCGGTAAGCAAATTGGAGTGGGTCTAGGGTGTCAGGTAGGGTGGAGGTGATATGGCCCTTGACAAGTCTCTCAAAGCACTTCATGATGATGGAAGTGAGTGCTACGGGGTAGTCGTTTAGCTCAGTTACCTTAGCTTTCTTGGGAACAGGAACAATGGTGGCACTCTTGAAGCACGTGGGAACAGCAGACTGGGATAAGGCTTGATTGAATATGTCCATAAACACACCAGCCAGCTGGTCTGCGCATGCTCTGAGGACGCGGCTGGGGATACCGTCTGGGCCTGAAGCCCTGCGAGGGTTAACACGTTTAAATGTTTTACTCACGTCGGCTGCAGTGAAGAAGAGTCCGCAGGTTTTGGTAGTTGGCCGTGTCAGTGGCACTGTATTGTCCTCAAAGCGAGCAAAGAAGTTGTTTAGTCTGTCTGAGAGCAAGACATCCTGGTCCGCGACGGGGCTGGTTTTCTTTTTGTAATCCGTGATTGACTGTAGACCCTGCCACATACCTCTTGTGTCTGAGCCGTTGAATTGCGACTCTACTTTGTCTCTAAACTGACGCTTAGCTTGTTTGATTGCCTTGCGGAGGGAATAGCTACACTGTTTGTATTCGGTCATGTTTCCGGTCACCTTGCCCTGGTTAAAAGCAGTGGTTCGCGCGAATGCTGCCATCAATCCAGGGTTTCTGGTTGGGGAATGTTTTAATAGTTGCTGTGGGTACGACATCGCCGATGCACTTGCTAATAAACTCGCTCACCAAATCAGCGTATTCGTCAAAGTTGTTGTTTGACGCAATGCGGAACATATCCCAATCCACGTGATCGAAGTAATCTTGAAACGTGGAATCAGATTGGTCGGACCAGCGTTGAACAGAATTGAGAGCGGGAACTTCCTGTTTTAGTCTCTGTCTATAGGCTGGAAGCAACAAAATGGAGTCGTGGTCAGCTTTTCCAAAAGGAGGGCGGGGGAGGTCCTTATATACGTCGCGGAAGTTAGAATAACAATGATCCAGGGTTTTACCAGCCCTGGTAGCACAATCGATATGCTGATAGAATTTAGGGAGTCTTGTTTTCAGATTAGCCTTGTTAAAATCCCCAGCTACAATGAATGCAGCCTCAAGATATGTGGTTTCCAGTTTACATAGAGTCAAATAAAGTTTTGTCAGGGCCATCGCTGTGTCTGCTTGGGGGGGAATATATGTGGCTATGATTATAATCGAAGAGAATTCTCTTGGTAGATAATGCAGTCGACATTTGATTGTGAGGAATTCTAAGTCAGGTGAACAGAAGGACTTGAGTTCCTGTATGTTATGATCACACCACGTCTCGTTAATCATAAGGCATACCCGCCGCCCCTCTTCTTACCAGAAAGATGCTTATTTCTGTCTGCGCGATGCATGAAGAAACCAGCTGGCTGTACCGACTCCGATAGCGTGTCTCGAGTGAGCCATATTTCCGTGAAGCAAAGAACGTTACAGTCCCCGATGTCCCTCTGGAATGCTACCCTTGCTCGGATTTCATCAACCTTGTTGTCAAGAGACTGGACATTGGCGAGTAGTATGTTCAGGAGCGGTGAGCGATGTGCCCGTCTCCGGAGCATGACCAGAAGACTGCTTCGTCTGCCCCTTTTACGGCGACGTTGTTTTGGTTCGCCGGCTGGGATCCGATCCATTGTCCTAGGTGGTGGGCAAAACAGAGGATCCGCTTCAGGAAAGTCGTATTGCTGGGCGTAATGATGGTGAGTTGACGTTGCTCTTATATCCAGTAGTTCCTCCCGACTGTATGTAATAAAACCTAAGATTACCCGGGGTACCAATGTAAGAAATAACACAGTATACTGCATAGTTTCCTAGGAACGAGAAGCGAGGCGGCCATCTCTGTCGATGCATCTCTGTAGTGTTTTTGTTAAGAGAGGGATGTGATGTGAGAAGCTATAAGTGATAACTGTTTTCCATAACTTTGCACAGTGAGTAATCACCGCCCCGGAGTGAGGTCAGAGAGCGTGTCACCCTGACGGGACTGCCCTTCGAGCAAAAGGTATAAATGATGGGCTAAGGAAAAAACACATTGGACCAGAAAAGTGTGAATGGGCAGCTGCACGTTTAAAACGGATTGAACTTTGAATCTCAACACGAGGTGGAGACGATAAAATTACCTCCCGAACAATCACTGGTATGGCTGATTAGCTCTCCCAAGTAAAGTATCTTCGAAAGCGAATTTAAGTAGGACCATCCTGTTACTCTGCTCAAACCATCGTATTATGCTACTCTCATCAAACCACTGGGGAACCATCGATACGGCTGGCTAGCCTATCTTCAAAGAAGCATATTCAAGAGCGAATGGAAGGAAAATTAACTCTATAGTTCTGTTCAGGACTACACAACAAGTCACTGGATACCAGCCAACTACAGAGAAGGACAACAGTAGAATACTTTTTGGAACCATTTCAGACAATCAGAGCCTTACAAGCATGCCGCAAAAAAGGCCCAACCCCCTTTCCAAGGAGATCTCCGGCAAACCCAGGCATTTCACGTAAATACATTCATGATTTCTTACTTAAAGCGGGCGGCGGTTCGTGTGCAAAGTATATGGTTACTGTAGGGGAAAGTAGTTTCTGAATGTACCAATGGTGTACATTGACCCTCTCCCTCTTCATCTCTTCTTTAACAAGCAGCCATGTTGCCGTCATTCCGCTAGGGACCTGTTTTCAGCGTATTACGTCTTCAGTCAATAACCGGTGCTTGGATTTTTGCAGATGCATGGATGTTACGACTGTTCAGAATGGGGATATGATACGAGGTTATGATTAATAAATTGACTGTTTATAGATGTGACAGGTAAAGATCTTTGAGTTTAATTTGGGGGATGGTAACTCTTTAAAGATTCGCTCTCGTTGTGCCCCAGATCCTAATGAGTTAATTGTTACATGATTCATTTAATTGGGTAACAATTAAACATAGTTAATTAGCTAAATAACAGTCTTCAGATTCATGTTAATTAAAGTAAAGTCACGACATCAAAAAGGCCATTTAAACTGTAAGGGCTTCTTCAGCCTTCTCCAGTCACTGGGATGTATAAATCCATACATTCTGAAGCCCCACTTTATTTCTAAAGATAGCTTTGAGGGCACTTTTATTATGGTTTACCCATCTCGATAGGTTTCTTCCAGTGAGGAAATGTCTGAGAGATGGAGACAGAAAATATGATACAGTTGAATATATTTAAAGGTCCAACACAGCTGTTTTTATCTCAATATTAAATCATTTCTGGGTAACAATTATTAAGTACCTTGCTGTGATTGTTTTCAATTAAAATGATAAAAAATTAAATTAAAAAATTGCTTCTCAGCAAAGAGCAATTTCTCAATAAAAATTTAGCTTGGACTGTCTGAGTGCAGAGGGGAACATTGAAAATAAGCTGTTAATGGCAGAGAAGCTTGGAACTCTCTTTCTTATTGGTCTATTAAATAATTTGCCACCTGGTGATGGCCAAAACTCCATCCCAACAAAACAAGCTGAAATTTCAGGAGGTCTTTTTAAACAGCTTACACTAAAATTGCATTAGCATAATTGGAGCCTGCAGGCTGACTTTGGTTGTCTGGATTCCAGGATAAGAAGGGCTGGTGTTAATAAAGACGGTGTGGCGGGTCATGTTTCGGAGGAGGCATGACTTGACCTTCGAGTCTATGGAGCCCGTTGGGGAGTTGCAGTGATGAGACAAGTTCGCAATTGGATATCACGAAAAAAAGGGGCGGGAAATAAAAAATAAATAAAAAAAGTAATAAAAGCAAATCATGTTTTTGACTGCACCAGGCTTTTAAAAGTTTTGTTTGCAGTCATGCAGTGTTTGATCATGCATTGAAAGATCAGTTCGAGGTAATCAATTAATGATTTTTGCTTCACTTTAATTTTAGGTGACACTCAACAATATTTTACTTTACCTCATACCTGTCAAAAGTAGCAAATTAAACGGTAAACTTCTCTCTCACTCACCTAGACACACACACAGTGCACACATACAGTATATTGACAATAACAACCGTACCTTATCTGCAGTGGGTTTTTTAGTCTTAGTAACTCTTTTCCAGCGAAAAATATCAGGGTTGTGTGAGTATGCCATTTCTGACGCCAAATTAGCTGCCACTTATTACCCAATTAATACAGAGGAATACAATTTTACTTGCTACATAATTTATATTAACTACTCATAGCACTAGCTACGCTTACAGCAAAAAAAATACTTAGTTAGAAGTCTAATTTTGCACTGAAATAGGTATCTGAAGCTAATCCAAAAGTGATGTAGCTAGCTCCATGCTGTTCTGCTGTTTGCTAGTGCGCTGAAAATAGAACGAGATGCCTTGGTAATGTAGTCAATAGCCACGTTTCTCAAACGCACTGTTTGCTTGACAGTGGCATTAGTAAACTACAAGTCCCATTCCAACCTTTTGTCAACAGAAGCGTCCCTTTGGTAACTATAGTAACTTTGGATCCCTCCCCAAATGTTGAACGTTTAACTGTGTTGTAAAAAATATACCCTAAATCAACCTTGATTGAATTTGCAAAAGTCCACACAGCATTATCATAGTCCCACAGAAAGAGTTTGCAGATGTTATAATGTATGCACACACTCTGTCTATTCAACAGCAAATTATGTTTTGTAACGAGAGTTCTGCAAATTGTCACCAGTTTACCACAGCCACAAAGTCAAAATATCGTACTTTAAGGTTAGGTTAGGGGCAGCAACAGATTTTAATAAGATAAATTGTACAAATAGGCGGGCTTCAGCCATAATTATGAATGGGGATTTGTTAAATAGTGACGACCCTCTCTCTGCAAGCTCCGAAAATGATGACGTATAATGCAAGTGACTGGAGTGCGTGCGCCGTTCATAAGTTCGCGACGTGTAGTTTTCACGTGCTTTGGTTCCTGGTAAGCGAAAGATGCTTAATGTTCAATTACTATGTTTTGAAAATATGAAAACGTTACTTTATCCTGTTGAGCTTTGTCTAGGTTTTCGAAAATCAGACAAATGTAAACATTTATTATGCTGGGCTGTTAAAAACGCCACTGAATTTGGCTACAGTAGTGATAGCGAATGCTAACAACATCGTCAAGCTAGCCAGTTGTTTTCCCATTTTGGCCATAGTACGTATGGACAGACATTTTAAACCGTAAACATCTGTTAATTGCTGGAATCATCCGTTTCTATTATGTTCTATTATATGCTTATAATATACCTTTCTACTTGCACCACAAATGTCAATACTCCATATTTCACACTTGCGTGTTAGAGGGCATCAAATCTGTGATGCATTGTGGGTATATTTTGACTGACCGATCTACTACTCATTATTATTTGTAGATCAGTCAGTCAAAATATCGATGTAAAACAAGCCCACTCTCTTTCATCATCTGTCATCATTCCCCTTGTTTCGCTCCTCTGTCTGTCTGTCTGTCTGTCTGTCTGTCTGTCTGTCTGTCTGTCTGTCAGGCAGGATGAAGTTGGAGCTGTCCATGGTGGTGCAGGGCTGTCGGCTAGGTGTGCTGACAGGACTGGGCAGGGCAGGACAGCACTCCATAGAGGTGCCGGGGTGCCTGCTGTACACCCGCTGCGGCACCGTGCCACACCTCACCCAGGACACTTTGCACACACTGAACAACCTGCCCTCCGTCACACAGCTCACCCTGAACACACTGTGAGAGCCTCTTCCATTAGCACACTCTTTCCCTGTCTCTCTAACACACACATCAAAATAGTATTTAAAGTACTTGCTTTGTGTGTACTTCCTTTAGAGCGGAACACCAGGAAGTATTGGAGGAGTTCAAGGAGGGAGTCAGGAAGTTTGCAGGTTGGCACTGACTATTCTTGTTGATATTATGCCTCACTAGGGGTGGATATAATTTGTGGAACATTGCAACAGGAATCTGTTTCAAAAACTTGGTAAAGTACAAGGTTGCCAACAAGCAACGCATACAAAGTAGCATGCTCAATTCACCTAGCAAACTAGCTGCCAAATAGGCATCAATTCACCATGTAGCTTATTCTTAATGTTTGTCCATAGGCTACCAGAGTGTGGAAAGAGTGAAAAACTTAATGAATTAGCCCACACCCTACCCAGTATCTTATTCTGCCCCTATACAACTTTGTATGCGTTGTTTGTTGGCAACCTTGTAATTTACCAAGTTTTTGAAACAGATTTGGAACGTTCCACAAATTATACCCACCCCCTCACTACATCTACTGTCTGCGCCGTTGCAGTAGGAAAGTCAAACATGTCATGCATTCATATGCTTAGAGCATATCATATTAGACATGCTCTACTGAGTGACCAAACTTTCATTAATGTAAGTGAAAGTGTCTTTAGTTTTTAACATGAACACATGTACAGAACTTTCTATACATTTTGTCTCAGCTTAACTAGAAAGCAGTTGGACATAAAGAGAAAAGTACATCACTTCGTTGCTGAATATTTGAATGGATGAGGCAGAAGTGCAGTGTTGAAAAGCACAATCGGCCTTAGCCCTTTCTAAGAGCTCCGAATGTATGCTTCATAAGTCCCAAATGGCTTTGAAACCGTCCTCATGTAGGAAAGTCAAAAGTCATCACTCTCTAACAGAGATGGCTGGCTGTAGTGTGGCACCACTGAGCTGTTTCCTGCCCCTGGGCAAGCCAAGTTGAAATGAGAAAATGTAATTAGCGTCCCAGCACTTGTTCACACGCAGGGAATTATTACATTGTGTCTTGAGGCGGGCAGGGAGGGAGTAACCTGATTGGGTAATTAAAAGTGAGCGTGCCACCGCCTGCCAGTGCTTGTTGCTTTTGTTTAGGTTCTGGTTTTGTCACCTGATCTTCTCTCACAGCTAGCCTCTAAGGCCACGCCTCCTCTCTTGCATGGCTTCCAGTGTGTATTTAACAGAATGAACTAACTATCTGACATTACCAACAAGTCTATATATCTGCCTCCTGTTGCTGTGTAGACTATTAGTCGATGCGTCTTTTACTCATGCTACTGGACCGGCTGTGCTGTCTGTTCTGCAGTAGGATGAATGCAGTGTTATGCATGCTTTAATACTGTGGTTGACCTTTCACAGGTCTTCATGACACGGTGTTGTACTGCTCCCTCCACGACCCTGCGACCTCATGCCCCCCAGGTCACATCACCAACAAGGTCAGAGGTCATGTTTGAGGTTCTACTTATCCAGCAAAAAAATATATTTTAGACTAAGCATTGGTGTCTGTCTAAATGCTTTACATTTCTGGGAGTTAAGTGTGTGTGTGTGTGTGTAGTTGTATGTGTCAGAGTTGACACTAACAACAGATTGTTATAACTACAGTGCATTCGGGAAAGTATTCAGACCCCTTTACTTTTTCCACATTATTTTCTCATAACTCTACCCCACAATGACAAAGCAATAACTTTAATTTTTTAAATGTTTGCAAATTTATTTAAAAATAAATAAAAAAACAGGAAATATTTCATTTACATAAGTATTGAGACCCTTTACTCAGTACTTTGTTGAAGCACCTTTGGCAGCGGTTACATCCTCAAGTATTCTTGGGTATGACGCTACAAGCTTGGCCCACCTGTATTGGTGTAGTTTCTCCCATTCTTCTGCAGATCTTCTCAAGCTCTGTCCGGTTGGATGGGGAGAGTCCGTGCACAGCTATTTTCACGTCTCTCCAGACATGTTTGATCCGGTTCAAGTCCAGGCTCTGGCTTGGCCACACAAGGACATTCAGAGACTTGTCCCGAAGCCACTCCTGCGTTGTCTTTTCTGTGTGCTCACAGTCGTTGTCCTGTTGGATGGTGAACCGTCACCCCAGTCTGAGGTCCTGAGTGCTCTGGACCAGGTTTTCATCAAGGATCTCTCTGTACTTTGCTCCGTTCATCTTTGCCTCGATCCTGACTGGTCTCCCTGTCCCTGCCACTGAAAAAGATCCCCACTGCATGATGCTGCCACCATAGGGATGGTGTCTGGTTTATTCCAGATGTGACGCTTGGCATTCAGGCCAATCTGGGATTCATCAGACCAGAGAATCTTGTTTCTCATGGTCTAAGACTCCTTTAGGTGCCTTTTGGCAAACTCAAAGCGGGCCTTTTACTGAGGAGTGGCTTCTGTCTGGCCACTCTACCATAAAGGCCTGATTGGTGGAGTGCTGCAGAGATGGTTGTCCCTCTGGAAGGTTCTCCCATCTTCATAGAGGAACTCTAGAGCTCTGTCAGTGTGACCAACGGGTTCTTGGTCATCTCCCTGACCAAGGCCCTTCTCCCCCGATTGCTCAGTTTGGCCGGGCGGCCAGCTCTAGGACGAAGCTTGGTGGTTCCAAACTTCTTCCATTTAAGAATGAGGGAGGCCGGTGTGTTCTTGGGTACCTTCAATGCTGCAGAAATGTTTTGGTACCCTTCCCCAGAACTGTGCCTCGACACACTCCTGTCTCGGAGCTCTACGGAAAATTCCTTCCACCTCATGGCTTGGTTTTTGCTCTGACATGCACTATCAACTGTGGGACCTTATATCGACAGGTGAGTGCCTTTCTAAATCATGTCCAATCAATTGAATTTACCACAGGTTTACTCCAATCAAATTGTAGATGCATCTCAAGGATGATCAATGGAAACAGGATGCACCTGAGATCAATTTCGAGTCTCATAGCAAAGGGTCTGATTACTTATGTAAGTAAGGTGTTTTTAATTTGTAATACATCAGCAAATCCATTTTAAGGATAATAAGGCTGTAATGTAACAAAATGTAGAAAAAGTCAATGTGTCTGAATACTTTCCAAAGGCACTGTATACCAAGATAGCTTTGGGAACAGAGAACTTTATTGAGATCAAATGTTTTATCGGTGAGGAAATGTGCAGAATGTCGGCCAAAACCCTTCTTGTTCCATCTTCTCCCACTTCCGGCCACTGTGCTTCCTCTCATCACCATATTTGGTACTGAGAGGAAACGCCAAGAGGATGCTTCACATTTATACATCCGGTGAATTATCTGGCTCATTATTCCATCTGTGCTAACACTGTCTGTGTTTGTTCCAGACGGTGTCTGTGTGGGGCAGTGGCGGTCGTATCGAGCTGACGGTTGCGAAGTTCATGGCTCTTCAGAAGGCTGTCCAGCCAGACCTGTACCAGAGCATGGCAGATGGAGAGACTTGGCAGATCAACACTTCTCGCAAGAGGGTCCGCAAGTCAGTGGACCGCACCCTGGCCCACCTGGATGAGTGTCTGCTGCTCCACCACAAAACACAGGTCTGTCTGGGACTGATGCTGCTGTAGCCTCACACAAGGCCATGATGATGCTCCCAATATTAGAGGAATTCAATTAAAAGCTTCACCTACATGGGGTGTGGCAGTCATTTATAAGTATACTGTACATACACGGGCTACTTTTACTGTCAACATATCTCTGTCTCTCTCTCACCCTTTCCAGTGTGTGTACGGTCATGAAAATCCTGGAAAAGTAATTGAATTTTAAAATAAAATCTGAAAAGTTTAGGAAAAGTCCAAATGAATTCCATTTCTGTTTAATGTAATTTATTTATTCACAGTTATATATTTTAACAGTCAAATAAACATATCAGCCAGGTTCGGAATAACAAAGTGTGTCTGTTTTGTGTGAGACGAGTGGGCTGTTGCTCAAGGAGAGATAGACAGTCGGACAATTCAGCAGCAGCAGCAGGTAGTAGGCCTATAAAATGTGATAGAGAACAGACTAACTAGGTAGGTAGACAATTCAAAACATACAGTTGGAAGTTTACATACACTTAGGTTGAAGTCATTAAAACTAATTTTTTCAACCACTCCACAAATTTCTTGTTAACAAACTAGTTTTGGCAAGTCAGTTAGGACATCTACTTTGTGCATGACACAAGTAATTTTTCCAACAATTGTTTACAGACAGATTATTTCACTTATAATTCACTGTATCACAATTCCAGTGGGTCAGAAGTTTACATACACTAAGTTGACTGCCTTTAAACCTGTCTGGGAACGGGAACCCCTCGCCAACAGCCAGTGAAATTGCAGGGCGCCAAATTTAAAAAACAGAAATCTCATAAATCAAATTTCTCAAACATACAAGTATTAGGCACCATTTTAAAGATACAATTCTCGTTAATCCAGCCACAGTGTCTGATTTCAAAAAGGCTTTACAGCGAAAGCTCCAGAAACGATTATGTTAGGTCACCACCAAGTCACAGAAAATCAGACATTTTTCCAGCCAAAGAGAGTTGTCACAAAAAGCAGAAATATAGATAAAATTCATCACTAACCTTTGATGATCTTCATCAGATAACACTCATAGGACTTCATGTTACACAATACCTGTATGTTTAGTTCGATAAAGTGTATATTTAAATCCAAAAATCTCATTTTACTTTGGTGTGTTATGTTCAGTAGTTCCAAAACATGCGGTGATTTTGCAGAGAGCCCCATCAATTTACAGAAATACTCATAATAAACATTGATAATAGATACAACTATAATACATGTAACTTTAGATAAACTTCTCCTTAATGCAACCACTGTGTCAGATTTTTTTTAAACTTTACGGAAAAAGCATACCATGCAATAATCTCGAGTACGGTGCTCAGGGCCCAAAGCAATATCCGCCATGTTGTGTAGTCAACAATAGTCAGAAATAGCATTATAAATATTCACTCACCTTTAATCTTCATCAGAATGCACTCCCAGGCATCCCAGTTCCACAATAAATGTTTGATTTGTTCGATAAAGTTCATAATTTATGTCCAAACACCTCCTTCTGTTGGCGCGTTTAGTAAATAAATCGAAACTCACGAGGCGCGAGCAAGTCCAGCGGAAAGGTCGGACGAAAAGTCCAAAAAGTTATATTACTGGTCGTAGAAACATATCAAACGATGTATAGAATCAATCTTTAGGATGTTTTTATCATAAATCTTCAATAATGTCCCAACCGGAGAATTCCTTTGTAGAAAAGCAATGGAACGAGAGGTAACTTTCTCATGACCGAGCGTCTCGAGCCCATGGCTCTCTGCCAGACACCTGACTCATTCCCCTCTCATTCAGCCCCCCTTCACAGTAGAAGCCTGAAACAACGTTCTAAAGACTGTTGACATCTAGTGGAAGCCTTTGGTCATGTTGCACTATATCCCACTTCCTATCTTCAATAGTGTGCTGAGTTGAAATACTACAACCCTCAGATTTCCCACTTCCTGGTTGGATTTTTTTCTCATGTTTTTGCCTGCCACATGAGTTCTGTTATATTCACAGACATCATTCAAACAGTTTTAGAAACTTCAGAGTGTTTTCTATCCAATACTACTATTAATATGCATATATTCTCATCTGGAACTGAGTAGGAGGCAGTTTACTCTGGGCACCCTTTTCATCCAAACGTGAAAATGCTGCCCACTAGCCCAAACGGGTTTAAACAGCTTGGAAAATTCCATAAAATCAAAAGAAATCAGCCAAGACCTCAGGAAAAAAAATGGTAGACCTGCAAGTCTGGTTCATCCTTGGGAACAATTTGAACAAACACTTGAATGTACCACATTCATCTGTACAAACAATAGTACGCAAGTATAAGCATCATGGGACCATGCAGCCGCCATACCGCTCAGGAAGGAGACTCGTTCTGTCTCCTAGAGATGCATGTACTTTGGTGCGAAAAGTGCAAATCAATCCCAGAAAAACAGCAAAGGACCTTGTGAAGATGCTGGAGGAAACGGATACAAAAGTATCTATATTCGCAGTAAAACTAGTCTTATATCGACATAATCTGAAAGGCCGCTCAGCAAGGAAGAAGCCACTGCTCCAAAACCGCTATAAAAAAAAAGCCAGACACAGTTTGCAACTACACATGGGAACAAAGATTGTTGTTTTTGGTTAAATGTCCTCTGGTCTGATGAAACAAAAATATAACTGTTTGGCAATAATGAGGAAAAAGGGGGAGGCTTGCAAGCCGAAGAACACCATCCCAACCGTGAAGCACAGGGGTGGCAGCATCATGTTGTGGGGGTGCTTTGCTGGTGTACTTCACAAAATAGATGGCATCATGAAGCAGGAAAATTATGTGGATATATTGAAGAAACATCTCAATAAGTTAAAGCTTGGTTGCAAATGGGTCTTCCAAATGGACAATGACCCCAAGCATACTTCCTTATTGTGGGAAGCTACCCGAAACGTTCGACGCAAGTTAAACAATGTAAAGGCAATGCTACCAAATACTAATTGAGTGTATGTAAACTTCTGACCCACTGGGAATGTGATGAAAGAAATAAAAGCTGAAATAAATAATTCTCTCTACTATTATTCGGACATTTTCAGATTCTTAAAATAAAGTGGTGATCCTAACTGACCTAAGACAGGGATTTTTTACTATGATTAAATGTCAGGAATTGTGAAACTGAGTTTAAATGTATTTGGCTAAGGTGTATGTAAACTTTTGACTTCAACTGTTTTTTGTACCCTCTAGTTAACCGTTAAGCTATACATGTTTGTCATGTCAATGTCCCAAAAAACCACTGACACTTGTGTCGTGTCTTTGGCTTTGCCGGATTAAGTGATATGACATGCTATTCTATAAAATCCTTTCTCCGTAATTAATATTACCTGATTGAGCTAATCATGTAAATGTAATTAACGAGAGTCGGGGCACCACAAAATAATATTTATAGAGCTGTTATCTTTCGACTAAACTCTTAAAGACCTAGTAATATTTTACATCAATAGCAGTCAATATTAATCGTCACCTTAATTCAGTCTCATCTGAATGTTGTAAATTCTTGGTTATCTTCACGAACCCTGGCTAACAAGTTGACTCAGCAATACAAAATTGGGTTTAATTATTTATTTACTAAATACCCAACTAATCACACAGAATTACATATACACAGAATTAATTATACCTTGATTACAAATGATGTCATAAAGGAAAACGTCCCAGGACAGAACAGATATGACAGCTGGTTACACAAAAGAAAAGGGGCTGGGTTTGAGTGAAAGAGCGGGAAGACTGAGGAACAAAGGGAGAAGCTGTGCTATCGTAAATACAGTATCTTATGCATTCTAAATTACCGGCCTTTTGGAAAAGGAAAATGTAATAAATATTTACTCTGAGCTGCACTTTGGTAGGTTGGTGGTAGATGGAAGGCCGTGTTGCCCAACCGAGTCCTTTGAAGAATGTCTCTGGTGGTAAATTGGATACGTTGTAGTAATGTCATTGTGTGGTAGACGGGATACTCTGTCTGTTCTTTCCTAGCCCACGTTTGCAGCTGCTGTTGCTAACTCAATGGCTAGGAGGTATCACTTCTGTAGTGAGTAAGAGTTCAAAGTTCATACCATTCGCAACCAAAGCTCATGCTGAGGTTGGCTTAGTTCTGTAGTTGACATGTTAGTCCTTTTAACGCAGAGGCTGCAGACCTCACATACTTGGAACAGGAGGTTACATTTTCGTCGTGGCTTTATATAGTGGAGCGAGAAGGGTGTGTTTGAAATTTTTATAACCCATGTCTTTTCACAGGGGCGGGCCACTGATTGAGCAGAGCCCTAATCTTATGAAAACCCAAATCTCTCATTTGGAAGCTAAAATTACATTTAATCTCTTCACCAATAATTTTATATTCAAACATTTAAATTTAACAACAATTCCATGTGAATCCGAAAACTACAATGTGCAGACTTTCCACTGTAGAGATTGTCATCCTATCATTGATGAGAATGTCTCAGATGACAACCGAACTGACATCATATTCATTAAGTACATATGTTCAATTGGTTGGATTACCAGAATCTAGTTCATTTCCCCCCACCTTCTGATGTTCCCAGAATCTCTGTTAAAACCTGTTGGGGATACACTTTCCAAATTAGGAACACCCCCCCCACACCTCCAGCTGGAATGTGGCGCATGGAACGCAAGAAATATTCCTAAAAATATTTAACCTCCACACATTAACAAGTCCAATAGCTCAAATGAAAGATAAACAAGTTGTTTATCTACCCAGCAAGTCAGATTTCTAAAATGTTTTACGGCGAAAACATAGCACATATTTATGTCAAACCACCACCGCAGACATAGCTCATTTGCATAGCCAAGTAGGAAAAAATATGCAATCAACAAACGCAGGATTAAAAGAAAAATCATTTCACTAACCTTTTGAAATCTTCATCAGATGACAGTAATATAAATATATGTTACACAGTACATTCATTTTTTTTTCAATAATATGCTATATATATCCATAACTCTCTGTTTACAATGACGCATCGTTCAAAAAATGCTACTAAAATGTCCGGAGAAATGACGATAGCTCCGGCAGATAACGTCAGCTAACAAGGAATACACATCATAAACCTTGACTAAATATGCATGTTCTACATATGTATAGGAAGATACACTTCTTCTAAATGCAATCGCTGTGTTACATTTATTTTTAACGTTACAGGTTGCGTTCACTAGGCTATACTATGAGTCGGCGCTCCAAAAGTAGCATTATGGCTCCTCTATCTTGGAGTCCACAGAAACCCAAATTTACCACATAAATATTCCCTTACCTTTGCTGTTCTTCCATCAGAAGACCTGGAAGGGATTATACTTACCAAAACAGCGTTTAGTTTTCAAGTCTGTGTCTTTCGGTTCTCAAAAACGACACATTTCGGTCGAAATGTAGCCAAAAGTCAAGTGGATGCGCACCAAAACGTCGAAATTACATATATGTCGAGTAAACTTGTCAAACTATGTTCATAATTAAGCTTTAACATGTTATAAAGGTGCACAGAAATCGTGAGGACGAACAGAAACACACTCATCGTTTAATCGATCCTGAGGAAAAGACTTCACCAGACCAGAGCGCGCATAAGAGTAACCTTTTTTTTCGCGTGACCGAGAGCTTTCGGCCCGCTCAAGCTCTCGTGAAAGCGCGATTCTCACAATGAGAAGCCCCATTGAAAGCAGGCTTCGCGCTGAACACGTAGGGACTGTTCCCAGAGCTGTAACTGGTTGGGAAGGGCGTGTGCGATGACGTCAAAGTTGGGCCAACTTTTCCCATGACAAGAGAGAGTTTGGGAGAATGCATGCCCTGAGAGTTCTGCTTTACATAGAGACAAAATTTAAACGGTTTTAGAAGCTTTAGAGTGTTTTCTATTCGAAAATATTTTTTATATGCATATATTAGCAACTTTTGACAAAAATGTATCCTGTTTAATATGGGCACCCAATTCCTCCAGAGGGGGCAGTAAACAGCCCTAGCCCTAACAGGATTTATTAACCAAGGGTTTTTCAAATGTCACATCAGTAGGGTAGAGAGAGGAAAAAGGGGGGAAGAGGTATTTATGACTGTCATAAACCCCCAGGCCAACGTCTTGACACTTGTGAATAAGGCCACACTGTCGTGTGTGTTTTGTCCAATATTTTTATTTTATTTTTAATTCCCCAGCCCCACAGGAGGGCTTTTGGTAGGCCATCATTGTAAAAAATATATATGTATATAAAAAATATTTAAAAATTACTGACTTGCCTAGTTAAATAAAAATAAATGCAAAGTTGATTTACTTTTTTGAACTAATTATGTGATTCATGTCAACAATATTTTTTTAATGAAACGAACAATTCATTTTGCCATTGTATTAGTTGGGGTTCGGTTGAATCACGTTGAATTGAATCATGTGAATCAGAATAATTTGTGAATCGGGAACATTTCATTTTAGGAAAATTTGTGAGATGTACCATATATTTTGGATTATGTGGATCTTGTTTTGTAGATACTTCCAGTTAATTTGGGCATCCAGTTTGAGGCATTGTAACTCAATAGATGCTAGTCAGCCTGCAAAGTAAACACTTCTAAGGTAGCCAAATATGACTGAAGAAAATGTGTGGATTCTTTATCTATAATATATTGAATGAGTGACTCACTTAAAAAAAAAAAAATTGGTTGCAATGTTTTACATCAAGGGTGGTCAACCATCCTCCAGGATAGCCAATGGGTGTACAGGCTTTTATTATTGTCCTCCTCTAGCAAACTACACTTTAGAAGTAAGCTGTTCAACCGACCCTGATAAACTGTCTCTGACGTGTTTTGAGCAGGGCTTGATCAGAAGCCTGCACACCCAGTAGCTCTCCAGTCTGAGGGTTGACCACATGTTTTATACAGTTGCCTAACAGGTATTCTACTTTGTGCGAGGTGCCTTGCTCAGAGACAGGAGATGGTTCATGGAATCAGAGAGCAGCCTCCCAGTGTCGACACCACATTACGCTTACTTTTTTATACCTTCTGTACATCGAGAGGCCGTCAATCGTTGGTCATGGAAATTTGGTGAAAAGTCATGGAAAAGTCATACAATTCCATGTCAAAATGTGTATGAACCCTGTCTTTCGTTCTCTGTGGTCTCCAGGAGCTGAGTGGGGTGGAGGTGTTGGGGGTGGTGGAGGGAGGAGATGTGCTGGAGGAGAGGGTGCGGTCGGCCAGGGAGACGGCCAAGCGGCCAGTAGGAGGATTCTGTCTGGACGGGCTCCATACTGCAGCCATGGAGACACACCTCCGGACCCAGCTCATCACCGCCGTCATCAAGGAGTTGCCTGAGGACAAACCCAGGTGTGTGTGCGTGGTCCACCCGTAAACAAATGTTCATCTTATAAAGGCTATATAGCATACAAAAACTCTTCATAGGCACTACATGGATGCATCACAGACCCCTTTCTGTGTTCGAAAAAATAGTTGCACAAGGGCAATGGGAGTTCTTAATAGTTCCTATTTATTTGCTTATGACTGTATTTCACACTACTTTTGGATTATAAAGCTTGCATGAATGTCCTGCTTAATACACTTCTCAAAAAAATAAAGGGAACACTAAAATAACACATCCTAGATCAATGAATGAAATATTCTTATTAAATACTTTTTTCTTTACATAGTTGAATGTGCTGACAACAAAATCACACAAAAATTATCAATGGAAATCAAATTTATCAACCCATGGAGGTCTGGATTTGGAGTCACACTCAAATTTAAAGTGGAAAACCACACTACAGGCTGTTCCAAATTTGATGTAATGTCCTTAAAACAAGTCAAAATTAGGCTCAGTAGTGTGTGTGTGTGTGTGGCCTCCACGTGCCTGTATGACCTCCCTACAACGCCTGGGCGTGCTCCTGATGTCCAGTCTCTTGACAACAAGGTTGATGAAATCCGAGCAAGGGTAGCATTCCAGAGGGACATCAGAGACTGCAACGTTCTCTGCTTCACGGAAACATGGCTCACTGGAAAGACGCTATCCGGGGCGGTGCAGCCAACGGGTTTCTCCACGCATCGCGCCGACAGAAACAAACATCTTTCTGGTAAGAAGAGTGGCGGGGGCGTATGCCTCATGACTAACGAGACATGGTGTGATGAAGGAAACATACAGGAACTCAAATCCTTCTGTTCACCTGATTTAGAATTCCTCACAATCAAATGTAGACCGCATTATCTTCCAAGAGAATTCTCTTCGATTATAATCACAGCCGTATATATCCCCCAAGCAGACACATCGATGGCTCTGAACGAACTTTATTTAACTCTTTGCAAACTGGAAACCATTTATCCGGAGGCTGCATTCATTGTAGCTGGGGATTTTAACAAAGCTAATCTGAAAACAAGACTCCTTAAATTTTATCAGCATATCGATTGCGCAACCAGGGGTGGTAAAACCTTGGATCATTGTTACTCTAACTTCCATGACGCATATAAGGCCCTGCCCCGCCCCCTTTCGGAAAAGCTGACCACGACTCCATTTTGTTGATCCCTGCCTACAGGCAGAAACTTAAACGAGGCTCCCACGCTGAGGTCTGTCCAACGCTGGTCAGACCAAGCTGACTCCACACTCCAAGACTGCTTCCATCACGTGGACTGGGACATGTTTCGTATTGCGTCAGATAAAAATATTGACGAATACGCTGATTCGGTGTGCGAGTTCATTAGAACGTGCGTTGAAGATGTCGTTCCCATAGCAACGATAAAAACGTTCCCTAACCAGAAACCGTGGATTGATGGCAGCATTCGCGTGAAACTGAAAGCGCGAACCACTGCTTTTAATCAGGGCAAGGTGTCTGGCAACATGACCGAATACAAACAGTGCAGCTATTCCCTCCGCAAGGCTATTAAACAAGCTAAGCGTCAGTACAGAGACAAAGTAGAATCTCAATTCAACGGCTCAGACACAAGAGGCATGTGGCAGGGTCTACAGTCAATCACGGACTACAAGAAGAAACCCAGCCCAGTCACGGACCAGGATGTCTTGCTCCCAGGCAGACTAAATAACTTTTTTTCCCGCTTTGAGGACAATACAGTGCCACTGACACGGCCTGCAACGAAAACATGCGGTCTCTCCTTCACTGCAGCCGAGGTGAGTAAGACATTTAAACGTGTTAACCCTCGCAAGGCTGCAGGCCCAGACGGCATCCCCAGCCGCGCCCTCAGAGCATGCGCAGACCAGCTGGCCGGTGTGTTTACGGACATATTCAATCAATCCCTATACCAGTCTGCTGTTCCCACATGCTTCAAGAGGGCCACCATTGTTCCTGTTCCCAAGAAAGCTAAGGTAACTGAGCTAAACGACTACCGCCCCGTAGCACTCACTTCCGTCATCATGAAGTGCTTTGAGAGACTAGTCAAGGACCATATCACCTCCACCCTACCTGACACCCTAGACCCACTCCAATTTGCTTACCGCCCAAATAGGTCCACAGACGATGCAATCTCAACCACACTGCACACTGCCCTAACCCACCTGGACTCGAGGAATACCTATGTGAGAATGCTGTTCATCGACTACAGCTCGGCATTCAACACCATAGTACCCTCCAAGCTCGTCATCAAGCTCGAGACCCTGGGTCTCGACCCCGCCCTGTGCAACTGGGTACTGGACTTCCTGACGGGCCGCCCCCAGGTGGTGAGGGTAGGCAACAACATCTCCTCCCCGCTGATCCTCAACACGGGGGGCCCCACAAGGGTGCGTTCTGAGCCCTCTCCTGTACTCCCTGTTCACCCACGACTGCGTGGCCACGCACGCCTCCAACTCAATCATCAAGTTTGCGGACGACACAACAGTGGTAGGCTTGATTACCAACAACGACGAGACGGCCTACAGGGAGGAGGTGAGGGCCCTCGGAGTGTGGTGTCAGGAAAATAACCTCACACTCAACGTCAACAAAACTAAGGAGATGATTGTGGACTTCAGGAAACAGCAGAGGGAACACCCCCCTATCCACATCGATGGAACAGTAGTGGAGAGGGTAGCAAGTTTTAAGTTCCTCGGCATACACATCACAGACAGACTGAATTGGTCCACTCACACTGACAGCGTCGTGAAGAAGGCGCAGCAGCGCCTCTTCAACCTCAGGAGGCTGAAGAAATTCGGCTTGTCACCAAAAGCACTCACAAACTTCTACAGATGCACAATCGAGAGCATCCTGGCGGGCTGTATCACCGCCTGGTACGGCAACTGCTCCGCCCTCAACCGTAAGGCTCTCCAGAGGGTAGTGAGGTCTGCACAACGCATCACCGGGGGCAAACTACCTGCCCTCCAGGACACCTACACCACCCGATGTTACAGGAAGGCCATAAAGATCATCAAGGACATCAACCACCCGAACCACTGCCTGTTCACCCCGCTATCATCCAGAAGGCGAGGTCATTACAGGTGCATCAAAGCTGGGACCGAGAGACTGAAAAACAGCTTCTATCTCAAGGCCATAAGACTGTTAAACAGCCACCACTAACATTGAGTGGCTGCTGCCAACACACTGTCATTGACACTGACCCAACTCCAGCCACTTTAATAATGGGAATTGATGGGAAATGTTGTAAATATATCACTAGCCACTTTAAACAATGCTACCTTATATAATGTTACTTACCCTACATTATTCATCTCATATGCATACGTATATACTGTACTCTACATCATCGACTGCATCCTTATGTAATACATGTATCACTAGCCACTTTAACTATGCCACTTTGTTTACTTTGTCTACATTCTCATCTCATATGTATATACTGTACTCGATACCATCTACTGTATGCTGCTCTGTACCATCACTCATTCATATATCCTTATGTACATATTCTCTATCCCCTTACACTGTGTACAAGACAGTAGTTTTGGAATTGTTAGTTAGATTACTTGTTGGTTATCACTGCATTGTCGGAACTAGAAGCACAAGCATTTCGCTACACTCGCATTAACATCTGCTAACCATGTGTATGTGACAAATAAAATTTGCCAGCCACATGAGGTCTAGCATTGTCTTGCATTAGGAGGAACCCAGGGCCAACCGCACCAGCATATTGTCTCACAAGGGGTCTGAGGATCTCATCTCGGTACCTAATGGCAGTCAGGCTACCTCTGGCGAGCACATGGAGGGCTGTGCGGCCCCCCAAAGAAATGCCACCCCACACCACGATTGACCCACCGCCAAACCGGTCATGCTGGAGGATGTTGCAGGCAGCAGAACGTTCTCCATGGCATCTCTAGACTCTGTCACGTCTGTCACATGTGTTCAGTGTGAACCTGCTTTCATCTGTGAAGAGCACAGGGCGCCAGTGGCGAATTTGCCAATCTTGGTGTTCTCTGGCAAATACCAAACGTCCTGCACGGTGTTGGGCTGTAAACACAACCCCCACCTGTGGACGTCGGGCCGTCATACTACCCTCATGGAGTCTGTTTCTGACCGTTTGAGCAGACACATTTACATTTGTGGCCTGCTGGAGGTCATTTTGCAGGGCTCTGGCAGTGCTCCTCCTGCTCCTCCTTGCACAAAGGCGGAGGTAGCGGTCCTGCTGCTTGGTTGTTGCCCTCCTCCACGTCTCCTGATGTACTGGCCTGTCTCCTGGTAGCGCCTCCATGCTCTGGACACTACGCTGACAGACACAGCAAACCTTCTTGCCATAGCTCGCATTGATTTGCCATTCTGGATGAGCTGCACTACCTGAGCCACTTGTGTGGGTTTGTAGACTCCGTCTCATGCTACCACTAGAGTGAAAGCACCGCCAGCATTCAAAAGTGACCAAAACATCATCCAGGAAGCTTAGGAACTGAGAAGTGGTCTGTGGTCACCACCTGCAGAACCACTCCTTTATTGGTGTCTTGCTAATTGCCTATAATTTCCACCTGTTGTCTATTCCATTTGCACAACAGCATGTGGAAGTTATTGTCAATCAGTGTTGCTTCCTAAGTGGACAGTTTGATTTCACAGAAGTGTGATTGACTTGGAGTTACATTGTGTACCATTGTGTACCACTTTAACCTGTTGCTTCTACCCTCTACTTTTTTGAACATTCTGTTAAAAATCGCAACATTTCAGCGCCCTGCTACTCATGCCAGGAATATAGTATATGCATTTGCTTAGTCTGTGTGGATAGAAAACACTCAGACGTTTATAAAACTGGTTAAATCACTGCTGTGGCTTTACCAGAACGGCATTTACATCGAAAAGCACAGGAAAAACTGATCACTGAAAATGGGAAAATATATCCATGCGCTACTTGAACCCATTGATAAAGGTGAACCACAATTAATTGACTGAGGTTGCAGTACCTACTACAGCTTCCACACGGTGTCTAGAGTCTTGTCATTTCCCTTCGAGTTTTTTCTTGGTCAAACACATGCAGGGCACCGTATTTCTTCAGGTCTAGGACCGGATATTTTCGTTGAGTTTCTAGCCGGACATTTTTCCAGACGGACAGCTAATGATCTTTACATCGCCTCCTGATGAATTTTATCGCTTATTAACGTTTACTAATACCTAAAGTTGCATTACAAACGTATTTCGAAGTGTTTTGTGAAAGTTTATCGTCGACTTTTGGAATTTTAAAAAATGACGTTACGTTTTGAAAACGCTGTTTTTTTCGTTTATCACACAGTCTACATATAACGATATCTTGGCTTTATATGGACCGATTTAATCGAAATAAAGACCCAATAGTGTTTATGGGACATCTAGGAGTGCCAACAAAGAAGATGGTGAAAGGTAATGACTGTTTTCTATTTTATTGTGCGGTTTGTGTAACGCCGAAATGCTAATTATTTTGTTTACGTCCCCTGCGTGGCTTTTGTGTTGTAGTGTATTGGTGCATGCTATCAGATAATAGCTTCTCATGCTTTCGCCGAAAAGCATTTTAAAAATCTGACTTGTTGCCTGGATTCACAACGTGTGTAGCTTTAATTCGATACCCTGCATGTGTATTTTAATGAACGTTTGAGTTTTAACTAATACTATTAGCATTTAGCGTAGCGCATTTGCATTTCCAGAGCTCTAGTTGGGACGCAAGCGTCTCAGGTAGAAGCAAGAGGTTAAACACTTTAAACAATGCTACCTAATATAATGTTTACATACCCTACATTATTCATCTCATATGTATATACTGTACTCTATATCATCTACTGCATCTTTATGTAATACATGTATCACTAGCCACTTTAACTATGCCACTTTGTTTACATACTCATCTCATATGTATATACTGCACTCAATACCATCTACTGTATCTTGCCCATGCCGCTCTGTACCATCACTCATTCATATATCTTTATGTACATATTCTTTATCCCCTTACACTTGTGTCTATAAGGTAGTAGTTTTGGAATTGTTAGCTAGATGACTTGTTGGTTATTACTGCATTGTCGGAACTAGAAGCACAAGCATTTCGCTACACTCTCATTAACATCTGCTAACCATGTGTATGTGACAAATAAAATTTGATTTGATTTGTAATTACCCTTTTGTGACTAGGGGGCAGTATTTTCATTTTTGGATAAAAAACGTTCCCGTTTTAAACGGGATATTTTGTCACGACAGGATGCTCGACTATGCATATAATTGACAGCTTTGGATAGAAAACACTCTGATTTCCAAAACTGCAAAGATATTGTCTGTGAGTGCAACAGAACTGATGTTACAGGAGAAACCCAGATAAAAATCCAATCAGGAAGTGCCGCATTTTTTGAAAGCGCTTCATGCCAATGACTCCTTATATGGCTGTGAATGGGCTACGAATGAACTTACGCTTTCTACAGCATTGTGACGTCTTTTTAAGCATTTATGTTGAAGAATAGCCGTAAGGGACCACATTTAGCAAGTGGTCACATGATGTCTCCCGCAGAAAATCTTGCGTAAAGTACTGAGGTAGCCATTATTCCAATCGCTTCTAATGAGAAACCAATTGTCCTGACGGATATATTATTGAATATATATGTGAAAAACACCTTGAGGATTGATTCTAAACAACGTTTGCCATGTTTCTGTCGATATTATGGAGCTAATTTGGAAAAAAGTTTGGCGTTGTAGTGACCGCATTTTCCGGTCGATTTCTCAGCCAAACGTGAAGAACAAACGGGAGCTATTTCACCTACAAAAATAATATTTTTGGAAAAAATGAACATTTGCTATCTAACTGGGAGTCTCCTGAGTGAAAACATCCGAAGTTCTTCAAAGGTAAATTATTTAATTTGATAGCTTTTCTTATTTTCGTGAAAATGTTGCCTGCTGCTAGCAGAGCCTAGCATAGCATTATGCCATGATAAACTTACACAAATGCTTGTCTCGCGTTGGCTGTAAAGCATATTTTGAAAATCTGAGATGACAGTGTGATTAACAAAAGGCTAAGCTGTGTCTCAATATATTTCATTTGTGATTTTCATGAATAGGCAGATTTTCTAGGAAGATTTATGTCCGCTGTGTTATGCTAATTATTTTGAGGCGATGGTTACGCTCCTGGATCCGGGTTTGAGAGTCGCAAGAAGTTTTAAGTGTTCCCTTTTATTTTTTTGAGCACTGTATAATGTTTGCATCATAATCGCAAATCAACTGAATTATACTTAAAAAACACATTGGCTAGCTTTTGTTACAGCCAATGTCATTGAGCGTTAGCATTTTAGCTAACAAATGCTGCATCCAAAATAGTTATTTTGTGAAGATAACAACCAAATATAATCTTAGCTAATGTTCAAGCAATAATCAAAACATTTTAATCATGTGAGAACCCCAAAAGGTTATTTTGTTTAGAAGTAATAAAAACGTAAATCTGTTGAATGGGCGCAGATGGCAATGACTCCCTCACTGCAGCCAAGAGTTGCTCGCATCTGTGCGTGACATCAGTGTGTCGTGTACTGGAAAGGGGTCTATAGCTTGTGACATAACAGCTCCCTCTGTAGGGGGCATTGGCAGGAATGACATATCCCACTATGTTTCGTTTATTATGACTAAACTGTCAAAACAGAACGATGTGCTCTTTGTCAGCACATTGTGTGTGTGCTGCAGCTCTGCCTCAGGCAGCTGCTCTCTCCCACTCTCTCTCTCCCTCTTCTCGGCTGCTTCACGGCAGTAAAAGTTAGTTGGTAAATCTATCAACATCTCTCAGAGGAAAAACTGAGGCTGCCTTAAAAAAAAGTATCTGAATATGTTGCTAATCTTTTTCAGAGGGAAGAAAAGTTGCTGTCAGGAATCTGAAATGTCACAATAACATAGATCAAAGCTACCGAGTTGGCAACCCTGCCCATTAACGCTTCATACGCTCTAGCTAGCAAAATCTAGCCCAAAATCAGGTTTAAGTGCCCCTCCACACCAGCTCCAGTTGCCAGCTTTTACCCTTCTTACACCTACACGCCTATAAACCCTAAATATGAATGCACCTTCCCACTCTCTCTCCTTCCCTGACTCACTCCTCCTCCCCTTACAGCACCAATTATTTGTGTTTCTCCTTCCCTCACTCCACCCCCCAAAGCAGGATACTCTTCAAAAACAATCCATACCTCCTTTAACACTTTTTTAATTATCTCCCTTTCTACTCCTCTCTCCTCTGTTCCAGTCTGTCTATTCCCTCTCTCTACTCCTCTTTGTCTCTCATCTGCAGTCTGGCTCTTCTCTCTCTCCACTCCTCTGTGTCTCTCATCTGCAGTCTGGCTCTTCTCTCTCTCCACTCAGACTAATTTTAGAATGTACAGCAGGGACCAGGTGAGGAGAGAGGACTGACTGACCAAGTAATGGCTCTAATTGAGTGATCATGTGACACCTGTGAAAACCAGGGGTTGGAAACGGTTCAGGGAACAGAACTGAAAAATAAATACATTTTTAGAGGAACAGAATCAGAACCAGGAAGAAAAGTGATCTATACTGTTCTGGAACAGAACCGCTGTTTTAAAAGCATGAGAACAGATGAATAACTTACATTCCAGGCATTTTGTCAGTTTCACCAAAACAAACGCAACAAGACGCCTATGCAAAGCCTTCAGTCCGTCACTCAGAAACGTGTTCCAGTGTCTGCCTGCCAGCTGAAATTCTTTGTCAGTGTGTGTTTAGGCTACCTGCCCCTCCCCCCCACCGAAGCTTAGGCCAAGGTAGCCTACTGACGTTACAAGTGTGATTCCGAAATTAGGGAGAGATTTTTAATTAGAGAAAAATGGATTAACTTTTTCCATGCTAGTTACGGATGCTATAGTTATCACGTTTCACATTGGATTTATTAACTACGAAAAGGTAAGACATGTTTTTAATTCTTGTGCCGCTGTGCACACACAAACTTGTTAGCGACCCTGTTCCAACACCAAGCCAAGTCTCTGCAGTGTAAAGACATTCAAAGTTCCTTCATAGAAGCCGCCACTTCCTAGGTATATTTGTGGGCCTAGTTCAGATAATGCATGTCATAACAATGCCCTCGTCCACCCTCTCTCGCCCTCTCCCCACCTTCAAAATTTCAGTCGTATCTCGCGCCCTACACTTGTCTGTCCATAGCGCATGTAAACAACTATAGCCTAGGCAGCTGATAGCGCCCATGACTAAAAAACTAACTTGCCCGCTTATAGCAAGCTGCTCTGTCCAAACTGATTGGTGAAGTAATTTAAGGTTGAGCTAATGTAACAAAGAAACAATATAACCGGTACTGGTTCTGGACTTTATTTTGCAGGTCGGAACAGTGGAACGGAACTTAACGAACAAAATGTTTGGAAAAATAATTTCAATTCCAACCCCTGGTGAAAACACAGCGACCCACACCCCCCATATTATACACTATTATTAAATTCTACCCCACACACACTCAACCCTAAAACCCCCTAGTGGACTGCTGTTACTCTCACAGTGGGAGACTAAGAGGAAGACGAACACCCCTCCCTCTGTCCTTCCAGCGCTCATAATGCTCACTCAGAATCTCCAGGAAACCATGGCAACCCCTGCCTTCCCTCCTGGGAGCCATGGCAACCCCGTTCCCACTCTTCTTCCAGCTGCACTGGGAATACTGGTCTGGCTAGAGAGTAGACTCCCCACTGAACTCAGCCTGCTTCCCAGTGCCCCGGTGGTGGGGTACGCAGTACGGCCCAAAGGGAGCGTCTGGGGGTCTCTGATACCACCTGCAGCACCACTGTCTCTCTCCACTACTCCTTCTCTGTCCTATTCCTCCTTGATCCTGGAGGTGAGGGAGCCAACTGGGGCTCTGGGGTGGAGAAGGAGTAGTGGAGAGAGACAGTGGTGCTGCAGGTGGTATCAGAGACCCCCAGACGCTCCCTTTGGGCCGTACTGCGTTTCCATAATGAAAAGAGGCTCCATCGGGCCTGTGCTGGGTCAGCCTGCCCCTGGGTTGTGGTGGTGCTGGGAGATCCACTCCCTACCCCTGGCCATCATTATGGGATGGTAAATTAGTTTGGCCCTGGAAACTCGAGGCAGTGGAGTAGAGAGAGTGAGGGGGGAAAGTGAGTGATTTTGAGACTGAGGTGGGTTAAGGGGGAATGGGTTTCAGGAAGATGGGGGGGTGCGCAATCTGTTTTTTTCTGTCTGCTATGAGCCTGCATGTGTTCTGTGTATGAATGTTCAGTTTTTGTATTGATTTTGGTGTGTGTGTGTGAGCAAGAGGGAGAGATGCTGCATCTGTAGTGCTTCAGGGATAACACTGATAGATAAGAGATGGGTAAGAGTCTTTCAGTTTGTCTGGTAATTCAATCATTGATCAACAGTGTAATACGTTTCTGTCTGTTTGCCTGCCTGCCTCTCTCTTTCTGTCTGTCAGGCTGCTGCAGGGTGTGGGGCGGCCAGACGAGGTGCTGGCGTGCGTGGAGGCGGGAGTGGACCTGTTTGAGAGCTTCTTCCCCTTCCAAGTGACCGAGCGAGGCTGTGCTCTCACCTTCCCTTTCAACATCACCACTGACCCAGAGGCAGCAGGTACAGGTGTACAGGTACCCCCAACAGGTCTGTGTGTTCCATAAGCACCAAATAGCTGACTACTAACCCTTATGTGACCAGCTACTTGAATTACTTAAACAAATGGGGGTGCATCAGATGCCACCCAATTCAATTATTTTCATTCTGCTGGCTACTTGTGATGTTTTGAGAACACATTGACAGCTGTGATGCAGTGCTGTCAGAACCATGGACCCGCTCCACACAGACAGGTGTGATACAGTGCTGTCAGAACCATGGGCCCGCTCCACACAGACAGGTGTGATACAGTGCTGTCAGAACCATGGACCTGCTCCACACAGACAGGTGTGATACAGTGCTGTCAGAACCATGGACCCGCTCCACACAGACAGGTGTGATACAGTGCTGTCAGAACCATGGGCCCGCTCCACACAGACAGGTGTGATGCAGTGCTGTCAGAACCATGGACCCGCTCCACACAGACAGGTGTGATACAGTGCTGTCAGAACCATGGACCCGCTCCACACAGACAGGTGTGATACAGTGCTGTCAGAACCATGGGCCCGCTCCACACAGACAGGTGTGATGCAGTGCTGTCAGAACCATGGACCTGCTCCACACAGACAGCTGCTGTGATGCAGTACTGTCAGAACCATAGGCCCGCTCCACACAGACAGGTGTGATACAGTGCATTCAGAACCATGGACCACTGACAGCTGTGATGCTGTACTGTCAGAACCATGGCCCACTGACAGGTGGGATACAGTGCTGTCAGAACCATGGGCCCGCTCCACACAGACAGCTGTGATGCAGTACTGTCAGAACCATGGACCACTGACAGCTGTGATGCTGTACTGTCAGAACCATGGACCACTGACAGCTGTGATGCAGTACTGTCAGAACCATGGACCACTGACAGCTGTGATGCTGTACTGTCAGAACCATGGACCACTGACAGTTGTGATGCAGTACTGTCAGAACCATGACCACTGACAGCTGTGATGCAGTACTGTCAGAACCATGGACCACTGACAGCTGTGATGCAGTACTGTCAGAACCATGGACCACTGACAGCTGTGATGTAGTACTGTCAGAACCATGGACCCGCTCCGCACTGACAGCTGTGATGCTGTACTGTCAGAACCATGACCACTGACAGCTGTGATGCAGTACTGTCAGAACCATGGACCACTGACAGTTGTGATGCAGTACTGTCAGAACCATGGACCACTGACAGCTGTGATGTAGTACTGTCAGAACCATGGACCCGCTCCGCACAGACAGCTGTGATGCAGTACTGTCAGAACCATGGACCACTGACAGCTGTGATGCAGTACTGTCAGAACCATGGACCACTGACAGCTGTAATACAGTACTGTCAGAACCATGGACCACTGACAGGTGGGATACAGTGCATTCAGAACCATGGACCCGCTCCACACAGACAGGTGTGATACAGTGCATTCAGAACCATGGACCACTGACAGGTGGGATACAGTGCATTCAGAACCATGGGCCCGCTCCACACAGACAGCTGTGATACAGTACTGTCAGAACCATGGACCACTGACAGCTGTGATACAGGACTGTCAGAACCATGGACCACTGACAGCTGTGATACAGGACTGTCAGAACCATGGACCCGTTCCATTTGGCCCTTCAGCCCCTTTCACTACCTTGTTTTGCTACAGTGGTTACAGCTCTGAAACACTGGATAGGTGTTGTCATGAAGGAGAAACGTCCTCTGGTCCTGATTGTAGGTCTGCCTAAGCCTGTAGCATTATATTGTTACGTCTATCCGGACCTTTCAGAACCCGTGTCAGACTCGTCGTGTGTGTGATGGGGTCAGTGACTAACGTGACAGACAGTGTTAAAATGATGTCTTTGACGTTAGGTTCATGATTTGTGTAGGATTGATACTAATCCCAGTACGCTCGTTGCATTGATTTGAAAATGTACAGTGGCTTGCGAAGTATTCACCCCCTTTGGCATTTTTCTTATTTTGTTGCCTTACAATCTGGAATTAAAATACATTTTGGGGGGGTTTGTATCATTTGATTTACACAACATGCCTACTACTTTGAAGATGCAAAATATTTATTATTATGAAACCAACAAGAAATAATACATTTTAAACATTTACTTGAGTGTGCATCTATTCATCCATCTGACCAGGTTATCTTCTTCCATATGTTTGGAGTCTCCCACATGCCTTTTGGCGAACACCAAACGTGTTTGCTTATTTTTTTCTTTAAGCAATGGCTTTTTTCTGGCCACTCTTCCATAAAGCCCAGCTCTGTGGAGTGTACTGCTTAAAGTGGTCTTATGGACAGATACTCCAATCTCTGCTGTGGAGCTTTGCAGCTCCTTCAGGGTTATCTTTGGTCTCTTTGTTGCCTCTCTGATTAATGCCCTCCTTGCCTGGTCCGTGAGTTTTGGTGGGCGGCCCTCTCTTTGCAGGTTTGTGGTGCCATATTCTTTCAATTTTTTAATAAGGGATTTAATGGTGCTCCATGGGATGTTTAAAGTTTCAGATATTTTTTTGTAACCCAACCCTGATCTGTACTTCTCCACAACTTTGTCCGTGACCTGTTTGGAAAGCTCCTTGGTCTTCATTAGAGGTCGACCGATTAATCGGAATGGCCGATTTAATTAGGACCGATTTCACGTTTTCATAACAATCGGAAATCTGTATTTTTGGGCACCGATTTGCAGATTTGTATTATTTTTTATTATATACCTTTTAACTAGGCAAGTCAGTTAAGAACACATTCTTATTTTCAATGACGGCCTAGGAACAGTGGGTTAACTGCCTCGTTCAGGGGCAGAACGACAGATTTTTACCTTGTCAGCTCAGGGGATCCAATCTTGCAACCTTACAGTTAACTAGTCCAATGCAATAACGACCTGCCTCTCTCTCGTTGCACTCCACAAGGAGACTGCCTGTTACGCGAATGCAGTAAGCCAAGGTAAGTTGCTAGCTAGCATTAAACTTATCGTATAAAAAACAATCCATCATAATCACTAGTTAACTACACATGGTTGATGATATTACTAGATATTATCTAGCGTTTCCATGCGTTGCATATAATCTGACTGAGCATACAAGTATCTAAGTATCTGACTGAGCGATGGTAGGCAGAAGCAAGTGCGTAAACATGAATTCAAACAGCACTTTCTTTGCGTTTTGCCAGCAGCTCTTCGTTGTGCGTCAAGCATGCGCTGTTTATGACTTCAAGCCTATCAACTCCCGAGATGAGGCTTGTGTAACCGAAGTGAAATGGCTAGCTAGTTAGCGCTAATAGCGTGTCAAACGCCACTCGCTCTGAGCCTTGCAGTGGTTGTTTCCCTTGCTCTGAATGGGTAACGCTGCTTCGAGGGTGGCTGTTGTCGTTGTGTTGATGGTTCGAGCCCAGGGAGGAGAGGGACGGAAGCTATACTGTTACACTGGCAATACTAAAGTGCCTATAAGAACATCCAATAGTCAAAAGTTAATGAAATACAAATGGTATAGAGGGAAATAGTCCTATAATTCCTATAATAACTACAACCTATAAGTTCTTACCTGGGAATATTGAAGACGCATGTTAAAAGGAACCACCAGCTTTCATATGTTCTCATGTTCTGAGCAAGGAACTGAAACGTTAGCTTTCTTACATAGCACATATTGCACTTTTACTTTCTTCTCCAACACTTTGTTTTTGCATTATTTAAACCAAATTGAACATGTTTCATTATTTACTTGAGGCTAAATTGATTTTATTGATTTATTATATTAACTTAAAATAAGTGTTCATTCAGTATTGTTGTAATTGTCATTATTACAAATCTATTTGAAAAAAAAGAGTCCGATTAATCGGTATCGGCCTTTTTGGTCCTCCAATAATCGGTATCGGCGTTGAAAAATCATAATCGGTCGACCTCTAGTCTTCATGGTGCCGCTTGCTTGGTGGTGTCCCTTGCTTAGTGATGTTGCAGACTCTGGGGCCTTTCAGAACAGGTGTATATATTCTGAGATCATGTGACAGATCATGTGACACTTAGATTGCACACAGGTGGACTTTATTTAACCTCTTGAAACTAGGGGGCACTATTTTCATTTTTGGAAAAAGAACGTTCCCAATGTAAACGGGCTACTTCTCAGGACCAGATGCTAGAATATGCATATAATTGACAGCTTAGGATAGAAAACACTCAAGTTTCCAAAACTGTCAAAATATTGTCTGAGTATAACAGAACTGATATTGCAGGCGAAGGAAAGAAAAATCCAATCAGGAAGTGACTCTTATTTTGTTCCTATGCCTCCCTATCGCCCATTGAAAGGGATATCAAACAGATTCCTTTTTCTATGGCTTCCCTAATGTGTCTACAGCCACTAGACATAGTTGCAGGCTTTTATTTTGAAAAATGAGCGTGAACGACAACATTGCATCAGTGGTCTGTTGGTGGCTCTCAGAGTGATTTGTGCGTAATAATGTTCCTCTCGCTCCTACTGAAAAGCCAATTGTCCCGGTTGATATTATCGAATAGATATGTGAAAAACACCTTGAGGATTGATTATAAAAAACATTTGCCATGTTTCTGTCGATATTATGGATCTAATTTTGATTTTCTTTCGGCATTGTCATGACTGCAATTTCCGGTGGATTTCAACAAAACGTGGAGAAAAAACGGAGGTATTTCGGCTATAAAAATAATCTTTATGGAACAAAAGGAACATTTGCTGTCTAACTGGGTGTCTCGTGAGTGAAAACATCCGAAGCTCATCAAAGGTAAACGATTTAATTTGATTGCTTTTCTGATTTTCGTGACCAAGCTTCCTGCTGCTAGCTGGACATAATGCTATGCTAGGCTATCGATAAACTTACACAAACTCTTGTCTTGCTTTGGCTGTAAAGCATCATTTCAAAATCCGAGATGACAGGGTGATTAACAAAAGGCTAAGCTGTGTTTCACTATATTTCACTTGTGATTTCATGAATATGAATATTTTCTAGTAATATTTTTTTGACCGTTGCGCTATGCTAATTAGTGTAGTTGATGACAATTCTCCCGGATCCGGGATGGGTAGTTCTAATTATGTGACTTCTGAAGGTAATTGGTTGCACCAGATCTTATTTAGGGGCTTCAAAGGGGGTGAATACATATGCACACACCACTTTTCTGTGTTTTATTTTTTGCTTTTCACTTCACCAATTTGGACTATTTCGTGTATGTCTATTACATGAAATCCAAATAAAAATCCATTTAAATTACAGGATATCATGCAACAAAATAGGAAAACCGCCAACTTAATACTTGTTCAAGGCACTGCACATGATTAAACATTACAGTGGGCTCTCATGGGCGAAGGCTGTGATCACGCTGTTGAAGATAATTGATGTTAATCAGTATGATGATGAGGAGGATTTTGAAGCTAAGAGTCATGGGGCGTTGGGCTTTTCCCTCACTGCAGGGAGTCCAGCAGAGTACAGCAGTCTGTAATTCACTCAGATCCGTCTGCCACTGTAGACAGATCTCTCTGTTGAACAGAGGCTTCTTTGGCTTAACATCATGAATTAATCAACAAACTTTGTTCCCAACCAGCATCCAGTTCAATACCACTGAGAATTATGGCAGCAAAGACCAGCGAGTGTGTGTGTGTGTATTTTTTAATTACTGTGTGAATATGATAGAAAGTGTCTTTATTTATAATTGTGTCCCTTGCTGTGTGTGTGAACAAGATAAATAGAGACGTTTGTGGGGATAAGATGCCTTATGCGTTTTCTAGCCCTCGGTTAAATCAAATAAATGGGTGGAGATACAAACCCAACGGGTCAGATGGTGAAATTAAATCAATGAACGATCTCACTGTTACCCAGTAAACCGATAACAATTAAATAATGCCCTGCCGTTAATCTCTGATAAAAGAAAAGAAAACACAATATGATTAAAGTGTTCCTGAGGGAAACTGTAAAACTAAAAGTTTTTATATCAGCCCAAAGTAACAGATTCAGAAGTTGAGGATCAGACCGATTTAAGTATCAGATAGCACTAATCGATTCTGCACGGGGGAGTGTAACGAGGTTCACTGGAGGTGAGTGTTAGGACAGGACTGGGGTCCATCAGCGAATGAGGAGACAGCATCCAAATCCCCCTCAGCTAATTAGAGGGCTCTGTGGGGAGGTGGTTGCACAGCCCTCACCCCAATCTTCCTCTTCTCTGGCACCACAGTCTTACCACCTGCCATCCTTGCCCTCTCTCTCTCCTTCTCGCTATCCTCCCTTGCTCTTCAGATCACTCCTTCTATTCACTCTCCCTCCATCCCTTTTTCCCCCCTCTCTCCTTCCATCTGTCAAACTCATCTTCCCTCTCTTTACTATCATTCCCTCCTGACCTGACTTGTCTCTCGTGCTTTCTCTCCTCTCCATTTTTCACCTCTTTTCCCACCTCCTTTGCCCCCCCCCCCCCATCCTGTTGTTCTCTCCACTCTTGTTTTCACCTTTAACTCTCGCTCGCACTCTCTCTGTCACACTGTGACTGGATCATTCTGTTTGCCCTTCAGTTGACCTTTAGATGGAAGTGCCTGATAACAATGTAATGAAGCTGTTGGGTGAGGAATTTCCCTTGTGTGGTGGGGGGATGCTTTTGTGGGTTTTGGTGGACGGGGCCTTGAATACAGCAAATACTGATATTCCTTTGTGGGAAAGGAGAAGATCGTGAAATTGGAACACAATGGGCCATAATTGGTTTAGGATGTATGGTTTTAGGACATGATCTGACTGCTATGGACTTTGGAATGTGTGGGTTTAGTAAATGGATCAGATTGGTCTAGTTGAATGGGTGTGGCCAAAGGGATTGATTTGATTGGTGTGTATTTTGGCAGTTGTGGAGTTGGACAAGTCCGAAGCTGCTGTAGGTCAGAAGAATGGAACCGATAATCCCCAAGAAGACCAAACCAAGATGACTCCTTTTGAGATCAACCTGAAAGATAATAGGTTTGTGTCCATTACTGTTTGTGCCAGTTGGTGTATGCACGTGTGCCTCTGTCCCTCTCACTCTATTCTAAGGAATGTGTTTGTGTTCCTGTTTCATCTGTGTGCCGTGTGTGTCACTCTGGGTGTGTGTGACCCTCTGCTCTCCAGGTACAGAGAGGACTTCAGTCCCCTGGTGGAGGGGTGTGGCTGCTACTGCTGCAGGAACCACCAGAGGGCGTACCTACACCACCTTCTGGTGACCAATGAGCTGCTGGCTGGAGTACTGCTCATGCTCCACAACACGGCCCACTACTACGCCTTCTTCACTGCCCTCAGGGGGGCGCTAGCCAGCGACAAGCTGGACCGCCTCAAGAAAAGAGTACTAGAAGGACCAGGCAAGGGGATGAGCGGGGAGGGGGCTGGGGAGAGGGATGGATAGGTTTGTTGTAGAGGTAAGGGTGGGACAGGGAGGGGCTGGGGAGAAGGTGGGAGGAATGGAGGGAGTGATCCAGGTGAAAGTGTTGGGAGACCTTTTCTCTCCTTCCTTGAGGAGACTCTGTGGGTTTCAAAGGTGGCTAGATGAAGGCAAAGTTTCTGTTTAATTGCACTCACCTACCCAGTCAGATCAGTGATTACTTTCAGGCAGGATGCATTTTGGGGACTCCAAGGAGAAATTGGCTTTGCAGCGGGCGGCAGTCATCCATAAAGACAAAATAGGCATCTCAACGAATAAAAAAGATATGATGAGAGGGAGCAAGAGGACCAGGTGAAGGGCCAGGAGGACCAGGTGGAGGGCGCCAGTGGAAAGGGGCCAGGAACACCAGGTGGAGGGCCAGTGGAAAGGGGGCAGGTGGAGGGCCAGTGGAAAGTGGGCAGGAGGACCAGGTGGAGGGCCAGTGGAAAGTGGGCAGGAGGACCAGGTGAAGGGCTAGTGGAAAAAGGGTGCAGGAGCACCAGATGAAGGGGTGTGGAGGGCCAGTGGAAAATGGGCAGGAGGACCAGGTAGAGGGCCAGTGGAAATGGGGCAGGAGGACCAGGTAGAGGGCCAGTGGAAATGGGGCAGGAGGACCAGGTAGAGGGACAGTGGAAATGGGGCAGGAGGACCAGGTAGAGGGCCAGTGGAAATGGGGCAGGAGGACCAGGTAGAGGGCCAGTGGAAATGGGGCAGGAGGACCAGGTAGAGGGCCAGTGGAAATGGGGCAGGAGGACCAGGTAGAGGGACAGTGGAAATGGGGCAGGAGGACCAGGTAGAGGGACAGTGGAAATGGGGCAGGAGGACCAGGTAGAGGGACAGTGGAAATGGGGCAGGAGGGCCAGTGGAAATGGGGCAGGAGGACCAGGTAGAGGGCCAGTGGGAATGGGGCAGGAGGACCAGGTAGAGGGCCAGTGGAAATGGGGCAGGAGGACCAGGTAGAGGGACAGTGGAAATGGGGCAGGAGGACCAGGTAGAGGGACAGTGGAAATGGGGCAGGAGGACCAGGTAGAGGGACAGTGGAAATGGGGCAGTGCAGATGCAAAGTTTGGTAACAGAATGACTGCTCAAACAGCACAAACTGTCGTTCTGTTACCAAACTTTGCATCTGCACTGTTCTTCAAATAAATGTCTTTTTGTCAAATGTTCTGTGGAAATTGTTAAAAGTAGTCCTTGTGCAGACCTGTATCATTAGTTTAACTTTGCAATCATTGTTTTTTGTTTGACATACATTTTATACATCGGTCTCGATGTTACTGTGGAGTTGTCCTTCTATAAACACCTCTGATGCTGTCAGCATCATTTTACAAATGCACCTGATGCTGTCAGCATCAGTCTTTAACCACCTCTGATGCTGTCAGCATCATTGCCTATTGCTTTATTTATCCGTTTTTCATTTAGGTGAGGGATATTTTTCGCACTCAATCAAGTATCTGATGAAAACTGGGATAGTTTTTTCGCCCACGTCTAATAAAAGTAATTGTGCTTTATACCTGACGGTTTTATTAATTCATTTTCCGTATGCAAACACACACACACACACACACACTGTATAAAAGTGACTGATGCATCCTGTACCCTGGTATACAGTCGTGCAGAATGAATGGTTGTCGGGGCAACGTCCATGAGGAATACACTATTTGGTGTATTATACAGGGCCTTCAGATAGAATTTAGACCCCTTTTCCTACATTTTGTTACTCCACAGCCTTATTCTAAAATGTATTAAATCAAAAGAAATCCTCAATCTACACACAATACTCCATAATGACATAGCGAAAACAGGTTTAGAAATGTTTGCAAATCTAATAAAAATAAAACATACCTTATTTACATAAGTATTCAGACCCTTTGATATGAGACTTAATATTGAGCTCAGGTGCATCCTGTTTCCATTGATCATCCTTGAGATGATTCTACAACTTGATTGCAGTCCACCTGTGGTAAATTCAATTGATTGGACATGATTTGAAAAGGCACACACCTGTCTATAAGATCCTACAGTTGAAAGTGCATGTCAAAACAGAAACCAAGCCATGAGATCGATGGAATTGTCCGTATTGGTCCGAGACAGGATTGTGTCGAAGCACAGATCTGGGGAAGGGTACCAAAACATTTCTGCAGCATTGCAGGTCCCCAAGAACACAGTGGCCTCCATCATTCTTAAATGGAAGAAGTTTGGAACCACCAAGACTCGTCCTAGAGCTGGCCGCCCGGCCAAACTGAGCAATCGGGGGAGAAGGGTCTTAGTCAGGGAGTTGACCAAGAACCTGATGGTCACTCTGACAGAGCTCTAGAGTTCCTCTGTGAAGATGGGAGAATCTTCCAGAAGGACAACCATCTCTGCAGCACTACCAATCAGGCCTTTATTGTAGAGTGACCAGACAGAATCCACTCCTCAGTAAAGGCACATGACAGCCCACTTGGAGTTTGCCGAAAGGCCCCTAAAGACTTAGACCATGAGAAACAAGATTCTCTGGTCTGATGAAACCAATATTTAACTTTTTGGCCTGAATGCCAAGCGTCACGTTTGGAGGAAACCTGGCACCATCCCTACGGTGGAGCATGGTGATGGCAGCATCATCCTGTGGGGATGTTTCTCAGCAGCAGAGACTGGGAGAGTTGTCAGGATCAGATTATGTTATAATACTTTTATTGCATCAAATGATTGTTTTTATTCGGCGCATGTGACTAAAAATTAGATTTGTTTTATGCAACAGAATAAGGGGTTGTTAGAACGCTCATCTGTGTGTGTTCTGAGGATGGGCCTCTGGAAGATCTACCATGTCTTTGGCATTCCAGAGTTAATGTTTCTGTTCTATATGGTACCAGGGAGAGATGCTCCAGTATGGAGTTGGGGACCAGAGACTGCTCTCTACACAATGAGTTAATGTTTCTGTTCTATATGGTACCAGGGAGAGATGTTCCAGTATGGAGTTGGGGACCAGAGACTGCTCTCTACACAATGAGTTAATGTTTCTGTTCTATATGGTACCAGGGAGAGATGCTCCAGTATGGAGTTGGGGACCAGAGACTGCTCTCTACACAATGAGTTAATGTTTCTGTTCTATATGGTACCAGGGAGAGATGCTCCAGTATGGAGTTGGGGACCAGAGACTGCTCTCTACACAATGAGTTAATGTTTCTGTTCTATATGGTACCAGGGAGTGATGGCTCCAGTATGGAGTTGGGGACCAGAGACTGCTCTCTACACAATGAGTTAATGTTTCTGTTCTATGGTACCAGGGAGTGATGCTCCAGTATGGAGTTGGGGACCAGAGACTGCTCTCTACACAATGAGTTAATGTTTCTGTTCTATATGGTACCAGGGAGTGATGCTCCAGTATGGAGTTGGGGACCAGAGACTGCTCTCTACACAATGAGTTAATGTTTCTGTTCTATATGGTACCAGGGAGTGATGCTCCAGTATGGAGTTGGGGACCAGAGACTGCTCTCTACACAATGAGTTAATGTTTCTGTTCTATATGGTACCAGGGAGAGATGCTCCAGTATGGAGTTGGGGACCAGAGACTGCTCTCTACACAATGAGTTAATGTTTCTGTTCTATATGGTACCAGGGAGTGATGCTCCAGTATGGAGTTGGGGACCAGAGACTGCTCTCTACACAATGAGTTAATGTTTCTGTTCTATATGGTACCAGGGAGAGATGCTCCAGTATGGAGTTGGGGACCAGAGACTGCTCTCTACACAATGAGTTAATGTTTCTGTTCTATATGGTACCAGGGAGTGATGGCTCCAGTATGGAGTTGGGGACCAGAGACTGCTCTCTACACAATGAGTTAATGTTTCTGTTCTATATGGTACCAGGGAGTGATGCTCCAGTATGGAGTTGGGGACCAGAGACTGCTCTCTACACAATGAGTTAATGTTTCTGTTCTATATGGTACCAGGGAGTGATGGCTCCAGTATGGAGTTGGGGACCAGAGACTGCTCTCTACACAATGAGTTAATGTTTCTGTTCTATATGGTACCAGGGAGTGATGCTCCAGTATGGAGTTGGGGACCAGAGACTGCTCTCTACACAATGAGTTAATGTTTCTGTTCTATATGGTACCAGGGAGTGATGCTCCAGTATGGAGTTGGGGACCAGAGACTGCTCTCTACACAATGAGTTAATGTTTCTGTTCTATATGGTACCAGGGAGAGATGCTCCAGTATGGAGTTGGGGACCAGAGACTGCTCTCTACACAATGAGTTAATGTTTCTGTTCTATATGGTACCAGGGAGTGATGCTCCAGTATGGAGTTGGGGACCAGAGACTGCTCTCTACACAATGAGTTAATGTTTCTGTTATATATGGTACCAGGGAGTGATGCTCCAGTATGGAGTTGGGGACCAGAGACTGCTCTCTACACAATGAGTTAATGTTTCTGTTCTATATGGTACCAGGGAGAGATGCTCCAGTATGGAGTTGGGGACCAGAGACTGCTCTCTACACAATGAGTTAATGTTTCTGTTCTATTATGGTACCAGGGAGAGATGCTCCAGTATGGAGTTGGGGACCAGAGACTGCTCTCTACACAATGAGTTAATGTTTCTGTTCTATATGGTACCAGGGAGAGATGCTCCAGTATGGAGTTGGGGACCAGAGACTGCTCTCTACACAATGAGTTAATGTTTCTGTTCTATATGGTACCAGGGAGTGATGCTCCAGTATGGAGTTGGGGACCAGAGACTGCTCTCTACACAATGAGTTAATGTTTCTGTTCTATATGGTACCAGGAGTGATGCTCCAGTATGGAGTTGGGGACCAGAGACTGCTCTCTACACAATGAGTTAATGTTTCTGTTCTATATGGTACCAGGGAGAGATGCTCCAGTATGGAGTTGGGGACCAGAGACTGCTCTCTACACAATGAGTTAATGTTTCTGTTCTATATGGTACCAGGGAGAGATGCTCCAGTATGGAGTTGGGGACCAGAGACTGCTCTCTACACAATGAGTTAATGTTTCTGTTCTATATGGTACCAGGGAGAGATGCTCCAGTATGGAGTTGGGGACCAGAGACTGCTCTCTACACAATGAGTTAATGTTTCTGTTCTATATGGTACCAGGGAGTGATGCTCCAGTATGGAGTTGGGGACCAGAGACTGCTCTCTACACAATGAGTTAATGTTTCTGTTCTATATGGTACCAGGGAGTGATGCTCAGTATGGAGTTGGGGACAGAGACTGCTCTCTACACAATGAGTTAATGTTTCTGTTCTATATGGTACCAGGGATGTCCAGATGCTGGGGACCAGTATGGTTAATGTTTCTGTTGGGGACCAGAGACTGCTCTCTACACAATGAGTTAATGTTTCTGTTCTATATGGTACCAGGGAGAGATGCTCCAGTATGGAGTTGGGGACCAGAGACTGCTCTCTACACAATGAGTTAATGTTTCTGTTCTATATGGTACCAGGGAGAGATGCTCCAGTATGGAGTTGGGGACCAGAGACTGCTCTCTACACAATGAGTTAATGTTTCTGTTCTATATGGTACCAGGGAGAGATGCTCCAGTATGGAGTTGGGGACCAGAGACTGCTCTCTACACAATGAGTTAATGTTTCTGTTCTATGGTACCAGGGGTGACCAGGGAGAGATGCTCTCTACACAATGAGTTAATGGTTCTATAGTACCAGGGGGACCAGAGACCAGCTCTCTACACAATGAGTTAATGTTTCTGTTCTATATGGTACCAGGGAGTGATGCTCCAGTATGGAGTTGGGGACCAGAGACTGCTCTCTACACAATGAGTTAATGTTTCTGTTCTATATGGTACCAGGGAGTGATGCTCCAGTATGGAGTTGGGGACCAGAGACTGCTCTCTACACAATGAGTTAATGTTTCTGTTCTATATGGTACCAGGGAGAGATGCTCCAGTATGGAGTTGGGGACCAGAGACTGCTCTCTACACAATGAGTTAATGTTTCTGTTCTATATGGTACCAGGGAGTGATGCTCCAGTATGGAGTTGGGGACCAGAGACTGCTCTCTACACAATGAGTTAATGTTTCTGTTCTATATGGTACCAGGGAGTGATGGCTCCAGTATGGAGTTGGGGACCAGAGACTGCTCTCTACACAATGAGTTAATGTTTCTGTTCTATATGGTACCAGGGAGTGATGCTCCAGTATGGAGTTGGGGACCAGAGACTGCTCTCTACACAATGAGTTAATGTTTCTGTTCTATATGGTACCAGGGAGTGATGCTCCAGTATGGAGTTGGGGACCAGAGACTGCTCTCTACACAATGAGTTAATGTTTCTGTTCTATATGGTACCAGGGAGAGATGCTCCAGTATGGAGTTGGGGACCAGAGACTGCTCTCTACACAATGAGTTAATGTTTCTGTTCTATATGGTACCAGGGAGAGATGCTCCAGTATGGAGTTGGGGACCAGAGACTGCTCTCTACACAATGAGTTAATGTTTCTGTTCTATATGGTACCAGGGAGTGATGCTCCAGTATGGAGTTGGGGACCAGGGAGTGATGCTCCAGTATGGAGTTGGGGACCAGAGACTGCTCTCTACACAATGAGGTAATGTTTCTGTTCTATATGGTACCAGGGAGTGATGCTCCAGTATGGAGTTGGGGACCAGAGACTGCTCTCTACACAATGAGTTAATGTTTCTGTTCTATATGGTACCAGGGAGTGATGGCTCCAGTATGGAGTTGGGGACCAGGGAGTGATGCTCCAGTATGGAGTTGGGGACCAGGGAGTGATGCTCCAGTATGGAGTTGGGGACCAGGGAGTGATGCTCCAGTATGGAGTTGGGGACCAGAGACTGCTCTCTACACAATGAGTTAATGTTTCTGTTCTATATGGTACTATGGAGTGATGCTCCAGTATGGAGTTGGGGACCAGAGACTGCTCTCTACACAATGAGTTAATGTTTCTGTTCTATATGGTACCAGGGAGTGATGGCTCCAGTATGGAGTTGGGGACCAGGGAGTGATGCTCCAGTATGGAGTTGGGGACCAGAGACTGCTCTCTACACAATGACTTCTCCTGTTTTTACAGCAGATACTATTCATTCACTGCAGACAGTATCTTTCATTCAAATCTTAACCTTGTTGCCCATTCCATACATTTGTTGTGTGTCATGCAGACTGAAGGAGGATGGACTTTACTATAAAATGCTGTGGCTTAAACCAGCTCTCAGTGATCACCTCCAGGGGTGATTACCAACCAGCTCCATTACTGCAGTAAACCAGGTGGTTGAGTTCTCAGGGATCACCTCCAGGGGTGATTACCAATCAGCTCCATTACTGCAGTAAACCAGCTGGTTGAGTTCTCAGGGATCACCTCCAGGGGTATTTACCGATCAGCTCCATTATTGCAGTAAACCAGCTGGTTGAGTTCTCAGGGATCACCTCCAGGGGTGATTACCAATCAGCTCCATTACTGCAGTAAACCAGCTGGTTGAGTTCTCAGGGATCACCTCCAGGGGTATTTACCGATCAGCTCCATTACTGCAGTAAACCAGCTGGTTGAATTCAGGGATCACCTCCAGGGGTGATGACCGACCACCTCCATTACTGCAGTAAACCAGGTGGTTGAGTTCTCAGGGATCACCTCCAGGGGTGATTACCGACCACCTCCATTACTGCAGTAAACCAGCTGGTTGAGTTCAGGGATCACCTCCAGGGGTGATTACCGACCAGCTCCATTACTGCAGTAAACCTGCTGGTTGAGTTCTCAGGGATCACCTCCAGGGGTGATTACCGACCACCTCCATTACTGCAGTAAACCAGCTGGTTGAGTTCAGGGATCACCTCCAGGGGTATTTACCGACCACCTCCATTACTGAACTAATAAATAGTAAAGTTTGATTGTTTTGAAAAAATCTTAAGTCTCTCCTTTTGATTACAATAATTCCACCACAAGGTCCATTGTGCAACAGGACAATGACCCTAAGTACACAGCCAAGACAACGCAGGAGTGGCTTCGGGACAAGTCTCTGAATGTCCTTGTGTGGCCAAACCAGAGCACGGACTTGAACCCGACCGAACATGTCTGGAGAGACCTGAAAATAGCTGTGCAGCGACGCACCCCATCCAACCTGACAGAGCTTGAGAGGACCTGCAGAGAAGAATGTGGAAAAACTCCCCAAAAAGAGGTGTGCCAGGCTTGTAGCATCATACCCAAGAAGACTCAATGCTGTAATCCTTGCCAAAGGTGCTTCAACAAAGTACTGAGTTAAAGGGTCTGAATAATTACGTAAATGTGTTTTTTGAGTTTTTATAAATGAGCAAACATTTCTAAACTGCTTTTGCTTTGTCATTGTGGGGTGTTGTGTGTAGATTGAGGGGGGGATAAAACTATTTTAATATATTTTAGAATAAGGCTGTAACATAACAAAATGTGGAAAAAGTCATGGGGTTTGAATACTGTCCGAATGCACTTATATTATATATATACTTATACACATTGATACGCTCCCTACATGCATACACATGCATACATATGCGCTAGTGTTTGTCAGTGGTTCTGTTCCCCAGAGGTTTGTTTGAGGTTAACTAGAGGTTTTAGTTGTCAGCTCCTGCTGAGAACAGATCAACATGGCAGCCGGTCACCACGGCAGTTTGGGATGGAGACAAAACCGGAGTCTTTTGAGGGATTGTGGCTGTAATTGACTGTGTGACTGCGGGGTGGGTAGAATTATTGTGAGAGCATTGGTGGGTTGTGTGTGTGTGTGCACGTGTAACTGAGTTTTTGTGTGTGTGACAGGTGAGCATGTGTGTGAGTGATTGAGAATTAATGCAGGTGGGCACGTGCGAGTTTGAGTTCTGGTGTGAATGTGTGTAGGCGTGCGTGTGTTCATGGCTATTATGAAAGGTTTTAGAGCGTGTGTGTGCCCTGCTGTGGTGGTGTGATTGACAGCGGGCAGTATTTGAACAAAGCACACAACCCTAATTGCTCCTGTAAGTTGCTCTGGATAACAGCGTCTAAAAAATATTTTAAAAATTACAATTTACATTTGAAAGGGGCCTGTGAGTGGCACACACGCAGCAGGTAGGCCCCACAGCCTGCTTGAACTTATTACACCGACAGACTTCAGCAGATATTTTAAAGTTTCTCCACAACTTTTCTTTCCACAACAAGGACTAATCAGTTACAGTTACACAATGTGGTGTTTAATAAGGATGAATGCAGTGGGGGGGTTGAGTTACACAATGTGGTGTTTAATAAGGATTAATGGCGTGGGGGGGTTTAGTTACACAATGTGGTGTTTAATAAGGATGAATGCAGTGGGGGGTTGAGTTACACAATGTGGTGTTTAATAAGGATTAATAGCGTGGGGGGGTTTAGTTACACAATGTGGTGTTTAATAAGGATTAATGCAGTGGGGGGTTAATGCAGTGGGGGGTTAGTTACACAATGTGGTGTTAAATAAGGATTAATGGCGTGGGGGGTTTAGTTACACAATGTGGTGTTTAATAAGGATTAATGCAGTGGGGGGTTGAGTTACACAATGTGGTGTTTAATAAGGATTAAGGCCGTGGGGGTTCAGTTACACAATGTGGTGTTTAATAAGGATTAATGCAGTGGGGGGTTTAGTTACACAATGTGGTGTTTAATAAGGATTAATGCAGTGGGGGGTTGAGTTACACAATGTGGTGTTAAATAAGGATTAATGGCGTGGGGGTTTAGTTACACAATGTGGTGTTTAATAAGGATTAATGCAGTGGGGGGGTTGAGTTACACAATGTGGTGTTTAATAAGGATTAAGGCCGTGGGGGGGTTCAGTTACACGAGGTGGTATTTAATAAGGATTAAGGCCGTGGGAGGGTTCAGTTACACGAGGTGGTATTTAATAAGGATTAAGACCGTGGGGGGTTCAATTACACGAGGTGGTGTTTAATAAGGATTAAGGCCGTGGGGGGGTTCAGTTACACGAGGTGGTGTTTTATCATCAGGCCATTTCAAAGTGCAGCCATTACTATGGCTTCAAAGTGCCTGTGATATTGAGCAGAACTGGTGTTGTCAGTGTGGCAGAGGGAACCCTTCTAGACACTGAGGAAGTGCCTGAAAGACAGACAGAGTGTGTAACTGGAAAGCACAGTTTAAAGGGATAATCCACCCCAAGCCACTAATGCCATTGATTAACAGTGTTAAATAACACTATGTGAAAACAATTTTGTGAACAAATGTTCAAACAATCATTTTGTTGTTTTAGCAAGGTTTGTAGAAATGTGAAAATTGTTTATGGAAATCTGTTGCAGCTCAAATCCACTACAAAACCCTTAATGCAATGCTCTCTCTCTCTCTCTCTCTCTGGGCTGGCTGGCTAGATAGAAAACATAGCTACACACAATAATACCAAAGTCCATATCAGCATGTGAAGCTAGCTTTAACAAACTGCACTATCAATTTAGGATTCTTACTCACCAAGTTCAACTTGCAGTTGGTCTCTGCCACTGAGCTATAAACAGCATCTCTGCCACTGAGTGAGAGCAGAGTAACGTCACAGATAGAACAATGAGCCAGATATTTCACCGGATGTATAAATGTGAAGCATCCGGTTGGCGTTTTCACTCACTACCAAATATGGTGACGAGAGGAAGCCCAGTGGCTGGTAGAGGGAGAAGATGGAGTGAGATGGATTTTGGCTAACATGCACATTTTCTCATTGATTTTAAACATTTGATCTCCATACAGTTTTCTGTTTCCAAAACTAGAATCTGGAACATAGTGGACTGTGTTTTGTAGACTTTACCCTTTGCCAATTGCGTTGTTTAGAAGGAGTGCAAGGGCAAATTGAGTTATTGCATATGTGCACTTCACAGAGTAGGAGTAGGCATTCCCTAACGTAAATATGCAAGTAAATGCTAGACAGCCCCAATATAGTATCCCACTAGCTCGTGCTTGGCTCTGCACAGCTCCTTGGTTGTTTTGCCCACTATGATTAATTTGCTCCCATTGGAAGCGACCGGCTGTGGTGCATTTTAGGTAGTTATAAAAATCTTTAGTAATGTTGCTTTCCCACAGAGATACTTTTGAGGAGATGGGGAAACTCCATTAGAATCGTATTAACGCTAATTGTGTACATTGCCCATTAAGTCGACAAAGGTCCTTGCGGTGTATTCTTGGATACAGAGCTCTCCTTCAAGGAGTGAATGGAGGTCAATTGGGTGCTAGCTCAAAAACCGAACATTAGCATGAATTTTGTGAACAAGAAGTTCACAAAAATTGTACATGCTTCACACTTCAGCACTCGGCAGTCCCGTTCTATGAGCTTGTGTGGCCTACCACTTCGTGGTTGAGCCATTGTCGCTCCTAGACATTTCCACTTCACAATAACAGCACTTACAGTTGACCAGGGCAGCTCTAGCAAGGCCACAGTACCACTCAAAAGTTTGGACACACCTACTGATTCAAGGGTTTTTTATTTTGACTATTTTCTACATTGTAGAATAATAGCTAAGACATCAAAACTATATGGAATCATGTAGTAAACAAAAAAGTGTTAAACAAATCAAAATATATTTTAGATTCTTCAAAGTACCCACTCTTTGCCCTGATGACAGCTTTGCACATTCTTGGCATTCTCTCAACGAGCTTCACCTGGAATGTTTTTCCAACACTCTTGAAGAAGTTCCCACATACGCTGAGCACATGTTGGCTATTTTTCCTTCACTCTGCAGTCCAACTCATCCCATACCATCTCAATTGGGTTGAGGTCGGTTGATTGTGGAGGCCAGGTCATCTGATGCAGCACTCCATCACTCTCCTTGATCAAATAGCCCTTACACAGCCTGGAGGTGTGTTGGGTCATTGTTCTGTTGAAAAACAAATGATATCCCACTAAGCGCAAACCAGATGGGTTGGTGTATCACTGCAGAATGCTGTGGTAGCCATGCTGGTTAAGTGTGCCTTGAATTCTAAATAAATCACAGACTGTGTCATCAGCAAAGCACCATCACACCTCCTCTTCCTTGCTTCACGGTGGGACCGAAACATGCAGAGATCATCTGTTCACCTACTCTGTCTCACAAAGACACAGTGGTTGGAACAAAACATCTCAAATTTGGACTCACCAGACCAAAGGACAGATTTCCACTGATCCAATGTCCATTGCTCGTGTTTCTTGGCCCATGCAAATCTCTTCTTATTGGTGTCATTTAATAATGGTTTCTTTGCAGCATTTCGACCATGAAGGCCTGATTCACGCAGTCTCCTCTGAACAGTTGATGTTGATGTGTCTGTTACTTGAACTCTGTGAAGCATTTATTTGGGCTGCAATTTCTGAGGCTGGTAAGTCTAATGAACTTATCCTCTGCAGCAGAGGTAACTCAGGGTCTTCCTTTCCTGTGGCGGTCCTTATGAGAGCCAGTTTTGACCTAGCGCTTGATGGTTTTTGCGACTGCACTTGAAGAAACGTTAAAAGTTCATGACATTTTCCGTATTGACTGACCTTCATGTCTTGAAGTAATTATGGACTGTCGTTTCTCTTTGCTTATTTGAGCTGTTCTTTCCATAATATCAATCAAATGTATTTATAAAGCCCTTCTTACATCAGCTGATGTCACAAAGTGCTGTACAGAAACCCAGCCTAAAACCCCAAACAGCAAGCAATGCAGGTGTAGAAGCACTGTGGCTAGGAAAATCTCCCTAGAAAGGCCAGAACCTAGGAAGAAACCTGGAGAGGAACCAGGCTAAGAGGGGTGGCCAGTCCTCTTCTGGCTGTGCCAGGTGGAGATTATAACAGAACATGGCCAAGATGTTCAAATGTTCATAGATGACTAGCAGGGTCAAATAATAATAATCACCGTGTTTGTAGAGGGTGCAACAGGTCAGCACCTCAGGAGTAAATGTCAGTTGGCTTTTCATAGCCGATCATTCAGAGTATCTACCGCTCCTGCTGTCTCTAGAGAGTTGAAAACAGAAGGTCTGGGAAAGATAGCACATCCAGTGAACAGTTCAGGGTTCCATAGCCCCAGGCAGAACAGTTGAAACTGGATCAGCAGCACGGCCAGTTGGACTGGGGACAGCAAGGAGTCATCAGGCCAGGTAGCCCAAAGGCATGGTCCTAGGGCTCAGGTCCTCCGAGAGCGAGAAAGAGGGAGAGAGAATTAGAGAGAGCATACTTAAATTCACACAGGACACCGGATAAGACAGGAGAAACACTCCAGATATAACAGACTGACCTTCGCTCCCGACACAAACTATTGCAGCATAAATACTGGAGGCTGAGACAGGAGGGGTCGGGAGACACTGTGGTCCCGTCCGATGATACCCCCGGACAGGGCCAAACAGGCAGGATATAACCTCACCCACTTTGTCAAATCACATCCACACAACTAGAGGGATATCTTCAAACACAACTTACCATCCTGAGACAAGGCCGAGTATAGCCCACTAAGATCTCCCCCATGGCACAACCCAAGGGGGGGTTGCCAACCCGGACAGGAAGATCACGTCAGTGACTCAACCCACTCAAGTGACTCACCCCTCCTAGGGACAGCATGGAAGGGAACCAGTAAGCCAGTGACTCAGACCCTGTAATAGGGTTAGAGGCCGTTTTCCGTTCACCTTCACACTCCTAGGCCAGATTACACTCAATCATAGGACCTACTGAAGAGATGAGTCTTCAATAAAGCCTTAAAGGTTGAGACCAAGTCTGCGTCTCTCACATGGGTAGGCAGACCATTCCATAAAAATTGAGCTCTATAGGAGAAAGTCCTACCTCCAGCTGTTTGCTTAGAAATTCTAGGGACAGTAAGGAGGCCTGTGTCTTGTGACTGTAGCGTAGGTGTAGGTATGTAAGGTAGGACCAAATCGGAAAGATAGGTAGGAGCAAGCCAATGTAATGCTTTGAAGGTTAGCAGTAAAACCTTGAAATCAGCCCTTGCCTTAACAGGAAACCAGTGTAGAGAGGCTAACACTTGAGTAATATGATCAGATTTGTGGGTTCTAGTCAAGATTTTAGCAGCCATGTTTAGCACTAACTGAAATGTATTTAGTGCCTTTTCCGGGTAGCTGGAAGTTAGAGCATTGCAGTAGTCTAACCTAGAAGTGACAAAAGCATGGATTCATTTTTCTGCATCATTTTTGGCCAGAAAGTTTCTGATTTTTGCAATGTTACGGACAGTAGATGGAAAAAAGCTGTCCTTGAAACAGTTTTGATATGTTCGTCAAAAGAGAGATCAGGGTCCAGAGTAACGCCGAGGTTCTTCACAGTTTTATTTGATACGACTGTGCAGCCATCAAGATTAATTGTCAGATTCAACAGGAGACCTCTTTGTTTCTTGGGACCTAGAACAAGCATCTCTGTTTTGTCCGAGTTTAAAAGTAGAACATTTGCCGCCATCCACTTCCTTATGTCTGAAACACAGGCTTCTAGGGAGGGCAATTTTGGGGCTTCACCACGTTTCATCAATGTACAGCTGTGTGTCGTCCGCATAGCAGGGAAAGTTAACATTATTTTTCCAAATGACATCACCAAGAGGTAAAATATATAGTGAAAACAGTAGTGGTCCTAAAACAGAGCATTGAGGAACACTGAAATTTACAGTTGATTTGTCAGAGGACAAACCATTCACAGAGACTGATATCTTTCCGACAGATAAGATCTAAACCAGGCTAGAACTTGTCCCTGTAGACCAATTTGGGTTTCCAATCTCTCCAAAAGGATGTGGTGATCGATGATATCAAAAGCAGCACTAAGATCTAGGAGCACGAGAACAGATGCAGAGCCTCGGTCTGACGCCATTAAAAGGTAATTTACCACCTTCACAAGTGCAGTCTGAGTGCTATGATGGGGTCTTAAACCAGACTGAAGCATTTCGTATACATTGTTTGACTTCAGGAAGGCAGTGAGTTGCCTCACAACAGCTTTTCTACCATTTTTGAGAGGAATGGGATATAGTTTTTTATATTTTCTGGGTCAAGGTTTGGCTTTTCCAAGAGAGGCTTTATTACTGCCACTTTTAGTGAGTTTGGTACAAATCTGGTGGATAGAAAGCCGTTTATTGATGGACTTGGTCTTTTACCAAATAGGGCTATCTTCTGTATACCAACCCTACTTTGTCACAACGCATTAAGAAGGAAAGAAATTTCACAAATTAACTTTTAACAAGGCACACCTGTTTAATTTAAATGCATTCCAGGTGATTACCTCATCAAGCTGGTTGAGAGAATGCCAAAAGTATACTAAGCCGTCATCAAGGCAAAGGGTGGCTACTTTGAAGAATCTCAAATCTCAAATATATTTTGATTTGTTTAACACCTTTTTGGTTACTACACGATTCCATATGTGTTATTTCATAGTTTTGATGTCTTCACTATTATTCTACAATGTAGAAAATAGTACACATAAAGAAAAACCCTCTTTAAGGAATACCTAGGATAGGATAAAGTAATCCTTCTCACCCCCCCCCCCCTTAAAAGATTTAGATGCACTATTGTAAAGTGACTGTTCCACTGGATGTCATAAGGTGAATCCACCAATTTGTAAGTCGCTCTGGATAAGAGCGTCTGCTGAATGACTTAAATGTAATGTAAATGTAAATGAGTAGGTGTGTCTAAACTTTTGACTGGTACTGTATATACTTTGTCATGAGGTTATAAACAGATGGATGTGTTCTAGACCAGAATGCCTATACCATCTATTGGTTGATTTGGTGATCTGGAGTGCAGGTAATTGTTTTAAAAGCATTATGAAATATGATAATATGTTACCACCTTTCTCCAGTGACAAAAATGATGTAGCTAGGATGCGTTCCAACACGATTTCCTGATTTTCAGACGGACCACTTAGAAGTTGTGGTAGCAGAATCAGAATTCTTTAGGTAACATTGATAAATAAGATGTTTTATCAATTTTCATAAGTATGCTTATGTGGTAAAAGTTACTTGGGCCCCAGAGAGGGGAGAGGTCAGGCTTGTCTTCTTATGGGAATGTGTCTGGAACTATTACTGAGGTTGCCCTTATCTTGATTTAGTATATGACCTAAGAGGCTCACTGTCTCGGTGATCTTGTCCAGGAGGGGGTGTGTTTGATATGGGAGTATCTAGAATTGACAATTGATATATGCCATTGGATGAGGTAATGTTTTGGTACTATGTTGTACCAAGAACGAGAAGTAGAACCTCGTCTAAGAGAGCAAACTGACCAATAATTAATAGCTAATGCTGTCTGGCTATGGGATACTCCTCTCTCAAGTAAAATTGTTCCTTTGTGCAGTTTTCCTAAGACTTGTGGTTTGTCATGTCGACTAGGGGGTGGATCTTTGCTATAAAGGATCTCAGTTGCCATTATGTTGACACTCTCAGGGAATTAATTTATAGACACTGAATTGATCTGAGAGTCACAGGGCTATGATGAAGCTCATATATGATTAAAAGATGGACTTTATAATATGACTCTGACTTGTGTGTAGTTTGCTCTCTCATGATTTGGTAATACAGGAAATTTCCACGACAAAGTTCAATCATGGGCAAATGTTTTGTTTTACCCGCTGTTCATTAAGCTTTCACCAAATTGACAAGACTTTCATAACAAAAAATTCTGAGGGTGGATTACCCCTTTAAAGATTAACTGTGCAGAAATCGCTCAGCCATTTCCTGGTTGCAAAAACTCAAATAGTTTCAGTTTACAGTGGGGCAAAAAAAGTATTTAGTCAGCCACCAATTGTGCAAGTTCTCCCACTTAAAAAGATGAGAGAGGCCTGTAATTTTCATCATAGGTACACTTCAACTATGACAGACAAAATGAGAAAAAAATCCAGAAAACCACATGTTGTTGACTTCTGTAACTGTTAAAGCCTTGGTTTCATGCATGTTAACATTAGAAGCCTCCTCCCTAAGTTTGTTTTATTCACTGCATTAGCACACTACCAACCCGGATGTCCTAGCCATGTTTGGATCCTGGCTTAGGAAGACCACCAAAAACCCTGAAATTTCCATCCCTAACTATAACCGTTTCTGACAAGATAGAACTGCCAAAGGGGGCGGAGTTGCAATCTACTGCAGAGTTCGGTCTTACTATCCAGGTCTATACTCAAACAATTTGAGCTTCTACTTTTAAAAACCCACCTTTCCAGAAACAAGTCTCTCACCGTTGCCGGTTGTATAGCGTCTTCAATAGAAAGGAAAAACAACGAACGGCGCGCAATCGGTCAAGCGTGCAAAGGAGCTCTGCTTCATTCCGCATGCCACTTACAATATGGTCTCATTCTTCCTCGTTTTTCAGAGTACAAGCCTGAAACAATGTCTAAAGACTGTTGACATCTAGTGGAAGCCATAGGAACGGCAATCTGGGTCCTAACCCAACTCATAGTGTATAGGCAGGCAGTTGAAAACTACACACATCAAACATATCCAACTTCCTGGATGGATTTTCCTCAGGTTTTCGCCTGCCATATCAGTTCTGTTATACTCACTGACATTATTTTAAGAGTTTTGGGAACTTTAGAATGTTTTCTATCAAAATCTACCTATTACATGCATATCCTAGATTCTGGGCTTGAGTAACAGGCAGTTTACTTTGGACACACTTCTCATCCAGATGTTAAAATACTGCCCCCAAGCCATAACACGTTTTATAGGGACGTCGCGATGGAGGAAGTCTGTTATAGCCTCCTCGTGCAGGTACGTCGAATAGACCAGTCGTGATGGAGTAGTAGGGTACCGTGTAGCAAAGGGGTTCAGTTCAAAAAAGGTATAGTGGCCAAAGAAATTGGCCGATGGACCTATTTAGCTAACAGTCCAATATGCTATAGACAGCTAGCAGGTTAGCAGATGGGCCGTCAGGGGATGTCGCGATGTAGGATCCAGTTGAATAACCCCCTCGGGCAGATTACGTCGGTAGTCCAGTCGTGAAGGAGCTCCGTACCGGCAGTAAAAGGGGTCCGGGCCAATTGGCAAAATAGGTATTGTAGAGTGGCTGATGGACCTCTTCAGCTAGCCGGAAGATGAGCCTAGAATGGGCTAGCTCCAGGCTAATTGGTGCTTGCTTCGGGACAGAGACGTTAGCCGGGAGTAGCCACCCGGATTGCAGCTAGCTAGCTGCGATGATCCAGGTGAAAAAGGTTCAGAGCTTGCGATAGGGTTCCAGGGATATGGAGAGAAAATAGGTCCGGTATGCTCTGGTTTGAATCGCGTTGTGCAAATTGGCGAGAGTTTTCGGAGCTAAAGGATAGCTGAGGACCGCTAGCAGTGGTTAGCTGACTACTAGCTAGTAGCAAGTTAGCTGGCTGCTTCTGTTGGGGGATTCCAGTTCCAAAGTAAAGAAAAATACTTTAGAAAAAGCAGATCCACACTACATTGGGTGAGGCGGGTTGCAGGAGAGTATTTTGAAGTTGATGTTTAGAAAAATATAAAAAAAGGATATGCGAAAACATATATATAAAATACACATGGGACAGGACAAGGACAAAGACGTCTGACTGCTACACCATCTTGGATCCAAGATGTTTGGGGATGGAAGGATGGGGTTGGGTGGGGGAGAGAAGCGGTGTGGAGATGGAAGGGTGGGGTTGGGTGGGGGAGATAATCCAGTAGATTGCCACTGTATGCAATTCTCTAGCCTAGAGTTATTTTGAGGGATTATTCAAGGATCTGGATTTAAGCCCCATATCGCTGCTCCATGATGGGAGGTGAGTTTCCATCCTGCCTGTTAATAAGGACTGAAGGGGGCAGAAATCATTCAGACAGGATTAGGGCTTGGCCAGGGGTTTAGCAGAGATCAGACACTGAGTTTGTCAGTCCTCCTTTTAGTGTGTTCACTGCTGTGTTGGACCGGGAAGGGATGGAGTCACATCGCTGAACTATTAGGGACATGGGACACAGTGGGTTCATCTAAATACTATAAAGTGGCTTCTGTGTTCCTGTTCTACTATTCAAATGCATCCCAAATCAGCAACTGGGGATTTGCCATTAGATCCTTTAGATAAAGGTGTCAAGGAAAATAAATGACCATCACATTTTTGGGACGCACCCAACCTTGCATGCATAAATAGTTTATAGTTTCCAAGGAAAAGGGGATAATGGACTAGTTTTACCCTCAGAATGAATTAAAGGTATATGACTTAGTCAGCTGCAGTTGACTTTAATATTGAGTTAGTGGCCTGTGAGTATGGTCTCATTTCTCAGCTCATTGGCTGAGCCCTCAGAGTGAGTAATGTCAGCCAGAGAAAGTGGTGTACAGTCCAGCCTGGAGAACGGCAAAGAGACACCACTCCATGCCTCTGTTGATTAAACTGCTGTCTGATGGACACACACAGGTGCGTAAGCACACACACACAAATATCCACTGCCCACTGACTCAACACCTTACAGGACATCAAATAGAGTGATGAGGACAGCTGCCTGTTTATGCATGTGAGTACGCCACTGTGTGTATTTAACGATTATGTCTGTGTTTTCTCTGTTCTTTTTTCTTGAGTGTCAACTGTTTATGTTTGTGCTCCTCTCTCATGCTTGAAGCCAGATGTGCAGGGATGGGGTCACAGACAGACAGACAGACAGACAGACAGACAGCTGGGAGAACCGGATTCTTGCCTGCAGCTGAGACTAACTACCCCTGAGCATCGCGTACTGGACTCCCTCTGTTTATCCAATATACACTGTGTGTGTGTTCCGCATGTGTGCATGCATGAAGAAAGAGGGAGAGAGTGTGTGCGTGCATTGGCATACCAATTTGCATCATCCCAGCAGTGACTATATACGTCAATGGTTACCAGTATTCTCAGCCCTTTCTGTTGCCTTGACTGTAAAACTAGCATAGCCACATCCAGCTCCAGTGCTGAGGAGCCAGCCTTAGATTATACAGGGTCCTACATCCATCAGAAGACCATTATACCTCCTCCCTATCGGCTGTCTCGTCATTGTCGTGAACAGGCTTACCACTGTTGTGTCATCTGCAAACTTAATTATGGTTTTGGAGTAGTGCCTGGCCATGCAGTCGTAGGTGAACAGGGAGTACAGGAGGGGACTGAGCACGCTCCCCTGAGGGGCCCCTGTGTTGAGGATCAGCGTGGCGGATGTATTGTTACCTACCCTTACCACCTGGGGGTGGCCCGTTAGGAAGTCCAGGAACCAGTTGCAGAGGGAGGTGTTTAGTCCCATGGTGACTTGAATGATGCAATTAGTGTTCCACTTTTAAATAATAAAACAAGTGTTCAATTGAAATGAACAACAAGATATAAACAGTTAAACATTTAATTTTGGAGTTATTTCCTCTGTTACATGTCAAGCCTCGACATCAGACATAAACAAATACAGGTGGCACATACTACAATTAGGCACGCTTATCCATTCTTTTGTATCAAATTGTGAAAACTCTAAACATATTGCGGTGCACGTCGGGATAGCACTTCGCTCTGAAGCCTGCAACCTTGATGGTTTAGTGGATATCGGAGGGTCTAATTAGTCCCTATACCCTCTAATTTTCACTCCCTCAGCTTTGGGACACTTGTGCATATGGCGGAGGTATGCGTGAATGCACAAATGGAGGGGGAAGGGAGTGGTTTCGGATTCAGCCAGAGAGACAGAAAGACAGGGGGGAGGAAAATAGTGCACGAGATGGGGAGAGCAAATATTGAGAGGGGTTGAATAGAAAGAGCTGGTTAAGATAATTAATATGTAAAGCTGCCACTCACCATCACAACCCTGTAATTATAGTGCACTGGACTGGGCAGAGAGGACTGAGGGCTAGAGAGAAAGGGGGCTGGGAAATGGGGGGCAGGGAAGGTGGGGACGATTTATAAAGAGAGAGGGTCTTCTGGCTGGGGAGCGACCCAGGGGAGTGACCCTGTGTGGGTCCTGCTTTTATTTTCCATCCATCGGCTTATCAACACTAAAAATAACAATTACATTTTAGAAAAACAATGGCAGCACTAGCTATTCTTTCATGGAATTTGAAAGGCCTTAATATTCCTATCAAGCATTCCAGCTGTCTTGATATCCTAGCAAGAAACCATGTTGATATAGCAATGCTCCAAGAAACACACTTGCTCCAAAAGGTCACCCATATACTGAACAAAAATATACACGCAACATGCAACAATTGCAAAGATTTTACTGAGTTACAGTTCGTTGAAATAAATAAATTATGCCCTAATCTATGGATTTCCCATGACTAGGCAGGAGCGCAGCCATGGGTGGGCCTGGGAGGGCATAGGTCCACCCACTTGGGAGCAAGACCCAGCCAATCGGAATGAGTTTTTCCCCACAAAAGGGCTTTTTTTTGTTTTTTTGTGGTATCCAATTGTTAGTAGTTACTGTCTTGTCTCATCACTACAACTCCCGTTTGGGCTCAGGAGAGACAAAGGTCAAGAGTCCTCCGAAACACAACCCAACCAAGCCGCTCTGCTTCTTATCACAGCGCGCAACCAACCCGGAAGCCAGCCGCACCAATGTGTGCACCTGGGGAACTTGCACTGCGCCCGGCCCGCCACAGTAGTCGCTAGTGCGCGATGAGACAAGTATATCCCTACCGGCCAAACCCTCCCTAACCTGGACAAGACTAGGCCAATTGTGCAACAGAGCCTGGGCTCAAACCCAGAGTCTCTGGTGGCACAGCTAGCACTGCGATGCAGTGCCTTAGACCACTGCACCACCCGGGAGGCCTTACAAAAGGGGCTTTATTACAGGTAGATATACTCCTCAACACATACACCCCCCCCCCCCCCCCCCCTCTCCCCTCCCCCTCCTCAAGACGATCCCGCAGGTGAAGAAGCCGGATTTGGAGGTCCTGGGCTGGCGTGGTTACACATGACCTGCAGTTGTGCGGCTGGTTGAATGTGCTGCCAAATTCTTTAAACTGACGTTGGAGGCAGCTTATGGTAGTGAAATGAACATTCAATTCTCTGGCAGCATCTCTGGTGGACATTCCTGCAGTCACCATGCCAATTGCACGCTCCCTCAAAACTTGAGACATCTGTGGCATTGTGTTGTGTGACAAAACTGCACATTTTAGAGTGGCCTTTTATTGTCCCCAGCACAAGGTGCACCTGTGTAATGATCATGGTGTTTAACCAGCTTCATGATATGCCACACCTGTCAGGTGGATGGATTATCTTGGCAAAGGAGAAATGGTTACTAACAGGGATGTAAAGACATTTGTGCACAAAATTTGCGAGAAATATGATTTTTGTGCGTATAGAAAATTACAGGGATCTTTTATTTCAGCTTATGAAACATGGGACCAACACTTTACATGTTGCATTTATATTTTTGTTCAGTATAGAATAGAGAACCATTAGTACTGCTTTTTCATCAGCTTCAAACAAAACAAAGGTGTAATCGTAATGATACATAAGAAACTCAAATCCTTGGTAAAGGCGAAGACAAAGAAGGCACAATCACTTTCCTTAAATGTATCCATAATGGAAAGAAAATTGCCTTTATTATTTTGTCATTTAGCAGATGCTCCAGAACGACTTACAGTAGTGAGTGCATACATTTTCGTATTTGTCTGTACTGGTCCCCCGGGAATCAAACCCATAACCCTGGCGTTGCAAGTCAAACCAATCAAATGTATTTATAAAGCCCTTCTTACATCAGCTGATGTCACAAAGTGCTGTACAGAAACCCAGACTAAAACCCCAAACAGCAAGCAATGCAGGTGTAGAAGCACGGTGGCTAGGGGAAAAATCCCTAGAAAGGTCGGAACCTAGGAAGAAACCTAGAGAGGAACCAGGCTATGAGGGGTGGCCAGTCCTCTTCTGGCTGTGCCGGGAGGAGATTAGATTAAATCAAATCAAATCAAATGTTATTTGTCACATACACATGTTTAGCAGATGTTAATGGGAGTGTAGCGAAATGCTTGTGCTTCTAGTTCCGACAATGCAGTAATAACCAACGAGTAATCTAACCTAACAATTCCACAACTACTACCTTATACACACAAGTGTAAAGGGATAAAGAATATGTACATAAAGATATATGAATGAGTGATGGTACAGAACGGCATAGGCAAGATGCAGTAGATACATGCAATACATATGAGATGAGTAATGTATGGTATGTAAACATAAAAGTGGCATAGTTTAAAGTGGCTAGTGATACATGTATTACATAAAGATGGCAAGATGCAGTAGATGATAGAGTACAGTATATACATATACATATGAGATGAGTAATGTAGGGTATGTAAACATTATATTAAGTGGCATTGTTTAAAGTGGCTAGTGATACATTTTTTACATCAATTTCCATTATTAAAGTGGCTGGAGTTGAGTCAGTATGTTGGCAGCAGCCACTCAATGTTAGTGGTGGCTGTTTAACAGTCTGATGGCCTTAAGATAGAAGCTGTTTTTCAGTCTCTCTGTCCCTGCTTTGATGCACCTGTACTGACCTCGCCTTCTGGATGATAGCGGTGTGAACAGGCAGTGGCTCGGGTGGTTGTTGTCCTTGATGATCTTTATGGCCTTCCTGTGACATCGGGTGGTGTAGGTGTCCTGGAGGGCAGGTAGTTTGCCCCCGGTGATGCGTTGTGCAGATCTCACTACCCTCTGGAGAGCGTTACGGTTGTGGGCGGAGCAGTTGCCGTACCATGCGGTGATACAGCCCGACAGGATGCTCTCAATTGTGCATCTGTAGAAGTTTGTGAGTGCTTTTGGTGACAAGCCGAATTTCTTCAGCCTCCTGAGGTTGAAGAGGCGCTGCTGCGCCTTTTTCACAACGCTGTCTGTGTGGGTGGACCAATTCAGTTTGTCCGTGATGTGTACGCCGAGGAACTTAAAATTGACTACCCTCTCCACTACTGTCCCGTCGATGTGGATAGGGGGGTGCTCCCTCTGCTGTTTCCTGAAGTCCACAATCATCTCCTTTGTTTTGTTGACGTTGAGTGTGAGGTTATTTTCCTGACACCACAGTCCGAGGGCCCTCACTTCCTCCCTGTAGGCCGTCTCGTCGTTGTTGGTAATCAAGCCTACCACTCTAGTGTCGTTCGCAAACTTGATGATTGAGTTGGAGGCGTGCATGGCCACGCAGTCATGGGTGAACAGGGAGCAGTAGGCTGCAGTGAAGGAGAATCCGCAGGTGTTGGTAGCTGGCAGTGTCAGTGGCACTGTATTGTCCTCAAAGCGAGCAAAGAAGTTATTTAGTCTGTCTGGGAGCAAGACATCCTGGTCAGCGACGGGGCTGGTTTTCTTTTTGTAATCCGTGATTGACTGTAGACCCTTCCACATACCTCTTGTGTCTGAGTCATTGAATTGCAACTCTACTTTGTCTCTATACTGACGCTTAGCTTGTTTGATTGCCTTGCGGAGGGAATAGCTACACTGTTTGTATTCGGTCATGTTTCCGGTCACCTTACCCTGGTTAAAAGCAGTGGTTCGCGCTTCCAGTGTCGCGCGAATGCTGCCATCAATCCACGGTTTTTGGTTTGGGAATGTTTTAATAGTTGCTGTGGGTACAACATCGCACTTTCCAATGAACTCGCTCACCGAATCAGCGTATTCGTCAATGTTGTTGTTGGACACAATGCGGAACATATCCCAATCCACGTGATCGAAGCAGTCTTGAAGCGTGGAATCAGATTGGTCGGACCAGCGTTGAACAGACCTGAACGCGGGAGCTTCTTGTTTTAGTTTCTGTCTGTAGGCTGGAAGCAACAAAATGGAGTCGTGGTCAGCTTTTCCGAAAGGAGGGCGGGGGAGGGCCTTATATGCGTCGCGGAAGTTAGAATAACAATGATCCAGGGTTTTACCAGTCCTGGTAGCACAATCGATATGCTGATAGAATTTAGGGAGTCTTGTTTTCAGATTAGCCTTGTTAAAATCCCCAGCTACAATGAATGCAGCCTCAGGATATGTGGTTTCCAGTTTACAAAGAGTCAAATAAAGTTTGTTCAGGGCCATCGATGTGTCTGCTTGGGGGGGAATATATGCGGCTGTGATTATAATCGAAGAGAATTCCCTTGGTAGATTATGCGGTCAACATTTGATTGTGAGGAATTCTAAGTCAGGTGAACAGAAGGACTTGAGTTGATGTATGTTGTTATGATCACACCACATCTCGTTAATCATAAGGCATACCCCCCCGCCCCTCTTCTTACCAGAAAAAGGCTTGTTTCTGTCGGCGCGATGCGTGAAGAAACCAGCCGGCTGCACCGACTCCGATATCGTCTCTCGAGTGAGCCATGTTTCCGTGAAGCAAAGAACGTTACAGTCTCTGATGTCTCTCTGGAAGGCAATACTTGCTCGGATTTCAACAGAACATGGCCAAGATGTTCAAATGTTCATAGATGACCAGCAGGGTCACATAATAATAATCATAGTGGTTGTAGAGCTCCTCGGGCAGTTCTATCTCTCAAAGCAGGAAACCAAAGGTCCTCGGGCAGTTCTATCTCTCAAAGCAGGAAACCAAAGCTCCTCGGGCAGTTCTATCTCTCAAAGCACGAAACCAAAGCTCCTCGGACAGTTCTATCTCTCAAAGCAGGAAACCAAAGCTCCTCGGGCAGTTCTATCTCTCAAAGCAGGAAACCATATGAGTCTTGTTCTGTTCCATTCAGAATAACTAGAAGTAGCTGTCAAGGTGATCCCATCTCACCAATATCTCTAAATTACACCAATATCTCTAGATTCTACAGATCACGTCACCTCATTATGCACCGACAATATCTTACTTTATCTAGACAATGTAATTCAATCCCTCCCAAACGCTCTGAAGATCAATAGACTATTTCAGATCTATCTCAAGTTATAAAATAAATCGAACCAAGTCTGCCCTCTCAAGACTCCGTTGGTGGACTCCATCTCTACATATGGAATCCCAATTGTTTCCTTAGATAAAACCATAACCTGATGCTTTAACAGAATGCTCAAATCAATTCAAACTGACTTCAGTAGGTGGACTAATATCCCAGTTGCTTTAACTGGCAAAATATATATTGTCAAAATGAGTATATTGACACGGCTGAATTTCATTTATAATGTTTATGTATATGGCAAGGTAAGTTATCCCAGATAAAATTAACAAACTTGCAAAGAGGGAAAGACGTAGGAGGACTATCTGTACCCAATCTAAAGTTGTATTTCCAGGCACTAGCATTTCTTCACATCCTATATTGGTTTAGACATGATTCTTCTGCCCCCTGGCTGAGTGTAGAGAGAAAAGTGGTGTCTCATATTGCCCTAGAAGAGGTGGTCTTCACTAATATATACATTAAACAATGTAAGCTATGCTTTGGTCCTATTACTGCTCACACAATTTCTTTTTGGCGCAAAATGTAAAAACAATGTAACTGGGAATCAAAATGGCCTGCCCATACTCCCAATGGACCAAATGTGGAATCCGTACACTTGCCGATATCATGGACAGTAATGGTTTGACAACATTCCAAGATTTGAAAGACTCATACATTACCAGGCCAATCCTTTTTTCTATATTTACAACTTAGGTCAGCTATGGAGTCCCTTGGAAACCCAACTACCGAACCATCTAATGATGAGATGTATAAATAAATGATCTGGGCTTCCAAAAGGACTGATCTCTATAATATATAAACAGCTTTTGGAAAGTTGATATCCTGAGTTAGCCATTAAAGTATGGTCCACAGTAGTGGTGCGCAGGTCAACTGTTTGTTCATTCGCACCTGCTAATAAACCCATCCGCAACCACCCAACTATATGTGATAAAGTGAAAATCTGAGGCTGGCATCTGACCATATCCCGTTAACATAGAAAATGCGCTGTAGGCTACAATGGAACCATTTTTTGACTAGTGCAGGATTTGTTTTACCTGATTTAGATATGTTTCTGCTTAAGTGCCTTGCTCAAGGACCACTTACAGATTTTTCACCTAGTCGGCTTGGGGAGTCAAACAAGCGATCTTACGGTTACTGGCTCAACGCTCTTAACTGATAGGCTACTTGGAGAGTGTGGGGGGGGCAACCCTAATTGTTATGGGGGTGGGAAACATGGCTTCCGGGAGTTTGGGGTGGATGGAAACATGTTGGGAGAGTGGATGAGAGGTTGGGGGTGGATGGAAACATGTTGGGAGAGTGGATGAGAGGTTGGGGTGGATGGAAACATGTTGGGAGAGTGGATGAGAGGTTGGGGGTGGATGGAAACATGTTGGGAGAGTGGATGAGAGGTTGGGGGTGGATGGAAATATGTTGGGAGAGTGGATGAGAGGTTGGGGGTGGATGGAAACATGTTGGGAGAGTGGATGAGAGGTTGGGGTGGATGGAAACATGTTGGGAGAGTGGATGAGAGGTTGGGGTGGATGGAAACATGTTGGGAGAGTGGATGAGAGGTTGGGGTGGATGGAAACATGTTGGGAGAGTGGATGAGAGGTTGTGGTGGATGGAAACATGTTGGGAGAGTGGATGAGAGGTTGGGGGTGGATGGAAACATGTTGGGAGAGTGGATGAGAGGTTGGGGTGGATGGAAACATGTTGGGAGAGTGGATGAGAGGTTGGGGGTGGATGGAAACATGTTGGGAGAGTGGATGAGAGGTTGGGGGTGGATGGAAATATGTTGGGAGAGTGGATGAGAGGTTGGGGGTGGATGGAAACATGTTGGGAGAGTGGATGAGAGGTTGGGGTGGATGGAAACATTTTGGGAGAGTGGATGAGAGGTTGTGGTGGATGGAAACATGTTGGGAGAGTGGATGAGAGGTTGGGGGTGGATGGAAACATGTTGGGAGAGTGGATGAGAGGTTGGGGTGGATGGAAACATGTTGGGAGAGTGGATGAGAGGTTGGGGGTGGATGAGAACATGTTGGGAGAGTGGATGAGAGGTTGGGGGTGGATGGAAACATGTTGGGAGAGTGGATGAGAGGTTGGGGGTGGATGGAAACATGTTGGGAGAGTGGATGAGAGGTTGGGGGTGGATGGAAACATGTTGGGAGAGTGGATGAGAGGTTGGGGGTGGATGGAAACATGTTGGGAGAGTGGATGAGAGGTTGGGGGTGGATGGAAACATGTTGGGAGAGTGGATGAGAGGTTGGGGGTGGATGGAAACATGTTGGGAGAGTGGATGAGAGGTTGGGGTGGATGGAAACATGTTGGGAGAGTGGATGAGAGGTTGGGGTGGATGGAAACATGTTGGGAGAGTGGATGAGAGGTTGGGGTGGATGGAAACATGTTGGGAGAGTGGATGAGAGGTTGGGGTGGATGGAAACATGCTGGGAGAGTGGATGAGAGGTTGGGGGTGGATGGGAACATGTTGGGAGAGTGGATGAGAGGTTGGGGGTGGATGGGAACATGTTGGGAGAGTGGATGAGAGGTTGGGGGTGGAGGCCCAATTCTTTTTTTCTTTTTTTCTTTTTATACTGTATTTATTGTCACTTAAACTCTTAAAATCTGTATGTATTTCTTACTGTTTTTCTTTTCTACAACTAAAACGACTAAAAAGAGAAGACAGAGAGAGAGTTAAAGAGTGCATGAGAGATTAGTAGCAATAACGAGAGTGATTCTGAGACTGGGAGACTGAGAAAAACAGACTGAAAGCCAGGGAGAGAAAGTGTTGAGTGTTTGTGCACTGTGTGTGCAAGTGTGAATAAAGAGGGTGTGCTTGTGATTGTGTGTGCATTCATGCTCATGTCCCAATTGACGTTGCATTGTGCTGAAATTGAGGGAGGGAATCAAAGCTGTTTATTTGTGTTCATCCATTAAACATTGTTTCCCTTGTGGGTCTCTGAATCTACAGATTTAAATAACGAGTTTCACACGGGTAACAGTGGCCTGCAGCTGGAATGAATAGAGAGGAGGAGGGACACAGAGAGATAGAGAAGAGAGGGAGATGGAGAGAAAGGATGAAATGAAAGAAAGAGCTATGAGGAATGGAAAAGAAGTTTGGAATTATATAATGTTTTAAGGGAAAAGGAATAGAGAACTATGTGGTAGAGAAAATAGGAGGAGGAGGTTGAGCAAAAAGGGATGATAGATTAAAGAAAGAGAGAGAGAGAGAGAGCTAAAGGGAAAGAAAAGAGAGAGAGAGAGAGAGAGCTAAAGGGAAAGAAAAGAGAGAGAGAGAGAGAGCTAAAGGGAAAGAAAAGAGAGAGAGAGAGAGAGAGAGCTAAAGGGAAAGAAAAGAGAGAGAGAGAGAGAGAGCTAAAGGGAAAGAAAAGAGAGAGAGAGAGAGAGAGCTAAAGGGAAAGAAAAGAGAGAGAGAGAGAGAGAGAGAGAGAGAGAGCTAAAGGGAAAGAAAAGAGAGAGAGAGAGCAAAGGGTAAAGAGCGAGAGAGAGAGAGAGAGAGAGAGAGAGGATCTGTATCGTCCAGCAGCATGTCTTCAAGTCATTTCTAAACTTATTGTGACCTGTCACGCAATATATTTACTCAGAGGTGCAACTTTGGTTTTAGAAGTGCCTTGTTTTGTATCACATTCAAATGTTAAAACTGGGGGGGGACAAAAATGCCATTTCAGAATGTTGGGGGCATGTCCCCCCGTCCCCAGTGAAAGTTGTGCCCCTGTATGTAAGATCTCACTCTCATTTTTACATGCAGAAGACATACAGCCAGTGTCCCTCACAGTGACACAACTGTCAATACCAGGCAACCCACAAACATATGTTTTATTATCCTTGTGAGGACCAAACTATTTATTCAAATTAAAAATCACATTTTCCTTAACCCCTAAACCTAACACTTAACCTAATCTTCACCCCAAACCCTAACCATAATTCCTAAACCTAAAATAGCCTTTTTCCTTGAGGGGACCAGCGAAATGTCCCCACTAGTCCGAATGGTCCTTGTTTTACTATCCTTGTGAGGACTTCTGGTCCCCACAACGATAGAAAAAACTAAAATACACACACACACACACACACAATCATTCACTGACTCTTCATATCACATTCATGCATTATCACGGAGCGATCAATACATACATGACATCCAATCACTGTGCTCAGAGTGAGGAGCATGTGGGTGCACGCTCACACACAAACATAATTACAAAGTTGTATGGGGCAGAAATGGAATGGTGTTAGATGATTGAATCGAGAGAGAGAGAGAGAGAGAGAGCAAGAACAAGAGAGTGAGAGTGAGAGATGCAGCTAAGGGTGCTAGGGCTGCTCTACTCTACAGTGAATGGTGTGTAGATGTGATAAAACTGAAGTTGAAAACTTGGGCACAGAGGCAGAGAGAGTTGCTGAATCAGAGCCCAGCCTGACGTCCGAGAATATTGATGAACAGAACAAACGGAGGATGGCTGGAAAGAGGTTTTTATTGTCTATGGGGGCTATCGTGTTTACTCTGTATCTGATTTGTGGAGAAGAATCCTAGCCGGCCTATTTCAAATGGAAATGATGATGAATGTGAAAATGAAGTGTGAAATTAACAAACTATTATGATGGTTTGGGTCCAATTACACTGTAATTATATTGTGTTCTGAGTTCATCAGATCCCCTGTGTGTGGCATGTACACAGAGAACCAACTCCACTCTCTTTCTCTTCTGCTGGTATCCAGTAACACCCTCAAATGCGTCTCTGGACCTTCAAGCCAGTTCCACTTCATTTTATTGTTGTTTCCCTCTAATCAGGGACCTATTTACCTGGGACACCAGGGGTGTGCAAGTAATGATCAGGCAGAACAGAAAACCAGCAGGCTCCGGACTTCGTAGGGTAAAATTTTGAGTACCCCTGGTAGCACATACAGTGCCTTCAGAAAGTATTCACACCCCTTGACTTTTTACACATTTTGTTGTGTTACAGCCTGCATTTAAAATGGATTAAATTGACACTTTGTGTCACGGATCTACACACACTATCCCATAATGTTTTTAGAAATGTTTACAAATTAATTAAAAATGAAAAGCTGAAATGTCAATAATCATTCAACCCCTTTGTTATGGCATAAATACATTTGTGTTACAAAGTGGGATTAAAACTGATTAATAAAATAAAAAATTGTCAACGATCTACACAAAAATAAAAAATAAAAAAGAAACCCCTGATTTATCTTGATTAGATAAGTATTCAACTCCCTGAGTCAATACGTGTTAGAATCACTTTTGGCAGTGATTACAGCTGTGAGAACAGTCAGAACTGGAACTATGCAACTCAGAAACATTCAATATTGTCTTGTTAAGCAACTCCAGTGTATATTTGGCCTTGTGTTTAAGGTTATTGTCCTGTTGAAATGTGAATTTGTCTCCTAGTGTCTGTTGGAAAGCAGACTGAACCAAGTTATCTCTAGGATTTTGCCTGTGTTTGCCCTATTCCATTTCCTTTTATCCTAAAAAACCTCCCTAATCCTTGTCGATGACAAGCATACCCATAATATGATGCAGCCACCACCATACTTGAAAATATGAACGCAGTGATGGTGTTGGATTTTCCCCCAAACATAACACTGTGAATTCAAGACAAAAAGTTGATTTCTTTGCCACATTTTTGGCAGTATTACTTTAGTGCCTTGTTGTAAACAGGGTGTGTCATGATGTGGCCCTTTCTGGGTGTAGATCGTGGCTTCCCTCTCTCTCACTCTCTCCTACACCCAGGTTATGTTATTTATTTCAGGTAAATTCCTGGTGGAGACTTTCCCCCTGGCCATGTAGAAAGAGACACCACTGAGTGAACAAAGGATTTCACGTGGTCAAACTCCTAAATATCCAAAATGGGAGAATGAAGCAAGATGTCCACTTGTGGGAATGGTCCGTGGACACTTAAGGGACAGTTATGTTGAGTGTGTTTCATTTGGTGACCTCACGAAGGACAGGAAACACACAAGCATTCAATATCTCTGAATGTGTACATTCTCAGTTATGGTGTTTGCATCTAATTCTTGTATAAAATGAATGATTAAAGATGAAACTATTTGTGAAATGATGTAATGTGATGTTAACCTTTCATTTTGAGAGAATTGTTTTCCCGTGAGCACAGATATGAACTGGCGTCATGGAACCGCCCTTTCTTATTGTTATGAATAAAAATCCCCAGACTAAGCAAACCCACAGCGGGAGCTGTGATTACAAATAGTTGAGTACCAAGACTAGAAAACAATATCACATGGAACATTGGCTACAAGGCTAAAAAAGTTAAACTCTGAGAATATTGATCCCTACAGAATAAGAGCAAATCTTAGATACTAATTACTAGTCTGCAGCTAGAAATTATGTAAACCTGGGATGCGAATCCTGACAACCGCCGAAACATCTATTCTGAGGACTGTGGACGCCTGCCGTATCCATTACAACAGACACAATCAGGAGCCGCCGATAGAGCTACACCAGAAGTAACCAGAGACTCTCTGATGAACTGTCTACGGACCGACGATTCCAACAGAGAAGATCATAACGACATATGAGCGGAAATATATTGATTGCAATTATTCCCGAATGAGTGAGCGTTCATGTGCAAAAGATTAGCATTTCAATTAATATAATTATCAACTGTGTGTAGTGAGAGACCTAAGAGACTGTAACGTTCTTTGCTTCATGGAAACATGGCTCACTCGAGACACGCTATCGGAGTCGGTATAGCCAGCTGGTTTCTGCACGCATCGCGCCGACAGAAACAAGCATATTTCTGGTAAGAAAGATTAACAAGACGTGGTGTGATCATAACAACACACAGGAACTCAAGTCCTTCTGTTCACCTGACATAGAATTCCTCACAATCAAATGTCGACCGCATTATCTACCAAGTGAATTCTCTTCGATTAAAATCACAGCTGCATATATTCCCCCCCAAACAGACACATCGATGGCCCTGAACTAACTTTATTTGACTCTATGTAAACTGGAAACCACATATCCTGAGGCTGCATTCATTGTAGCTGGGGATTTTAACAAGGCTAATCTGAAAACAAGACTCCCTAAATTCTATCAGCATATCGATTGTGCTACCAGGGCTGGTAAAACCCTGGATCAATGTTATTCTAACTTCCGCGACTCATATAAGGCCCTCCCCTGCACTCCTTTCGGAAAAGCTGACCACGACTCCATTTTGTTGCTTCCAGCCTATAGACAGAAACTAAAACAGGAAGCTCCTGCTCTCAGGTCTGTTCAACGCTGGTCCGACCAATCTGATTCCACGCTACAAGATTTCTTAGATCACGTGGATTGGGATATGTTCCGCATTGCGTCAAACAACAACATTGACGAATACGCTGATTCGGTGAGCGAGTTCATTAGCAAGTGCATTGGCGATGTCGTACCCACAGCAACTATTAAAACATTCCCCAACCAGAAACCGTGGATTGATGGCAGCATTCGCGCGAAACTGAAAGCGCGAACCACTGCTTTTAACCAGGGCAAGGTGACCAGAAACATGACCGAATACAAACAGTGTAGCTATTCCATCCGCAAGGCAATCAAACAAGCTAAGCTTCAGTATAGAGACAAAGTAGAGTCGCAATTCAACGGCTCAGACACAAGAGGTATGTGGCAGGGTCTACAGTCAACCACGGATTACAGCCAGTGAAATTGCAGGGCGCCAATTCAAACAACAGAAATCTCATAAATCAAATTTCTCAAACATACAAGTATTAGGCACCATTTTAAAGATAAAATTCTCATTAATCCAGCCACAGTGTCTGATTTCAAAAAGGCTTTACAGCGAAAGCTCCACAAACGATTATGTTAGGTCACCACCAAGTCACAGAAAAACACAGCCATTTTTCCAGCCAAAAAGAGGAGTCACAAAAAGCAGAAATATAGATAAAATTCATCACTAACCTTTGATTATCTTCATCAGATGACACTCATGGGACTTCATGTTACACAATACATGTATGTTTATTTCGATAAAGTGCATATTTATATCCAAAAATCTCATTTTACATTGGCGTGTTATGTTCAGTAGTTCCAAAACATGCAGTGATTTTGCAGAGAGCCACATCAATTTACAGAATTACTCATAATAAACATTGATAATAGATACAACTATTATACATGGAACTTTAGATAAACTTCTCCTCAATGCAACTGCTGTGTCAGATTTTTTTTTAACTTTACGGAAAAAGCATACCATGCAATAATCTGAGTACGACGCTCAGAGCCCAAACCAGCCAAAGAAATATCTGCCATGTTGTGGAGTCAGAAATAGCATTATAAATATTCACTTACCTTTGATGATCTTCATCAGAATGCACTCCCAGGAATCCCAGTTCCACAATAAATGTTTGATTTGTTTGATAAAGTTAATAATTTATGTCCATATACCTCCTTTTGTTAGGGAGTTTGGTAAACAAATCCAAACGCGCGTGCAAGTCCAGCGGAAAGGTCGGACGAATGGTCCAAAAAGTTATATTACTGGTCGTAGAAACAAATCAAACGAAGTATAGAATCAATCTTTAGGATGTTTTTAACATAAATCTTCAATAATGTCCCAACCGGAGCATTCCTTTGTCTGTAGAAAGCAATGGAACGCGAGGTAACTTTCACATGACCGCGCGTCACGAGCTCGTGGCTGCTGGCAGACCTCTGAATCATTCCCCTCTCATTTAGCCCCCCTTCACCGCAGAAGCCTGAAACAATGTTCTAAAGACTGTTGACATCTAGTGGAAGCCTTGGGAAGTGCAAGATGACCAATATCCCACTGTAACTTCAATAGGGGCTGAGTTGAAAAACTACAAACCTCATATTTCCCACTTCCTGGTTGGGTTTTTTTCTCCAGGTTTTTTCCTGCCATATGAGTTCTGTTATACTCACAGACATCAATCAAACAGATTGTTTTCTATCCAATGCTAATAATAATATGCATATATTAGCATCTGGGACTGAGTAGCAGGGAGTTTACTCTGGGCACGCTTTTCATCCAAAAGTGAAAATGCTGCTCCCTATCCCAATGAAGTTGACTTCGATAGCAACAGTGAATATATTTAATTATTAAGAGATCTCTCAATAATCATTCTCATGATAACATGTTGGTAGTAGTTAGTGACAAATATCAAAGCTAAACAGGGCTGAGCTTGGTTAAACCCTGGATGGGAGAAGAGCTGTAGATGGATCAACTCTCCAGTAGGAGGTGCTGCCCAGTCTATAGTTTTTTCTGATAGTGGATATAACGTTGAAGATCAGACGGTACAAATTGAACCTATTTCATATAGGGTTTGTCTATGTTGATATTTGTTTACATTGATGATATAATCCTGTTGTTGAAATTTCCCCCTCAAAACAACAATTAATTACTTTTTTCAAATCCAAAGTAATTTCCATGTAGATTCCACGTCACTATACGTTGACATTTGACATTGAAAGGTTGACTCAACCAGTTTGTGCCCAGGGGGAAGGCTGATTTGCCCTTACCTTTTTCTCACACATTTTGGGATAAATGGTTGGAGTTTTGTTAATCTATCACTCCTCTCGCTCCCCCTCTATCTCCCTCTTCAGTCCCCCCTGTCGTTGAGCGTGCAGTGGCAGGCAGCTTCCTGGCTGTGACCTGGGCCTACAGATGATAATCACAAGGTTCTGCTGTAATTCTCTGGGTCCTCTAATCTCTACTAGAGGTGGATATACAGCAGCATGAAACAGCACTGTATGGCTGGTTAGCTACTTTAAAGGCCCAGTGCAGTCAAATGGGATTTTCCTGTGTTTTGGAATAATAATGGTTTGAATAATACTGTGAAATTGTGAAAATTATGATAATGCCCTTTTAGTATAAGAGCTGTTTGAAAAGACTATCTGAAATTTCAGCCTGTTTTGATGGGATGGAGTTTTGGCCTGCCTGATGACATCACCATGCAACAAGTTAGTTAATAGACCAAATGAACAGCTAATTTTCAATTTTCCCCTCCTCACTCAGACCACTCCCAGACAGTCCAAGTAAAATTATTGCTTGAGAAATTGCCCTCTGCTAAGAAGCTATTTTTGTTTATTTTTTACTATTTTAATAGAAAACAATCACAGTAAAGGTACTTAATTGTTACTCAGAAATTATTTGATATTGAGAGAAAAACGTCTGCATTGGATCTTTAAAGACGTCCTCTAGTGATATGAACTTTTAATGTTGAAAAGCGATATTCAAAGTATAAATACAGTAAACTTCACACACTAAAGGGAGATGGAGGGGGAGGGGGGAGAGATGGAGGAGGGGGGAATGCATTTCATGGGTTAATGGGGGAAGAGGGTGTATAGGCATTCCACAGTGATAGAGCATGTAATGATGTTCATAGCTAGAGGGCTCCCAGCAGGATAGCACTGACTGCCACTGTAGATAACCCTAGTCTAGTCACGGCTACACTACTGCTGCACAACAGCACCATGATCACAACACAGCGCCACGGCAACAGCGCTATGGTTACATGCCATGGTTACGAACATGGAGCACCTCCAGCATACTGATTTTATTTATTTTTTAATTTTAAAGTTCCGCTTTTTTACTGAAGGTCCGCCATTTTGGTCTGTCTAGTGCCAAACTTTGTAGAGTGTGCAGTGACTATGTACACTGAACGTATATGTGAAGCTGAGTAGTGAGGTTATACATCCCCCATCTGTTACTGTAAATATAGCTGTGTGAGAGAACTTAGAAGAACATTTACTGTATTCAAAGCCGTATATAGGCATGCAATGGTTCCCAGTCCACTGCTCTGTTTCTATTCTGTTACAATCATCAAAGAGGAAATCTCTGGGACCGTAATCCTCGTCTCACACAATTATGCCAGAAATGTGCACATACTTTATATGCAGACACAATTTACGTTAACTGTGTGACTGTTTTATTGAGAATGTGTCTGTGTGTGTATGTATGAAGAACACACAGTATGGGTGTGTGTGTGCGTGCGTGCGTGTGACTGCTCTGTGACAGTGGTGGGAGGAAACAGTGAGCGCAAGTGAGTGGAGAGAGGGACACAGTGAAATGCAAAGGAATACATGTTATCCCACACCTGCATTCCTTTTATCACCATTAGAGGTGCCATAACTGTCCTTCAGCTCTATTTATCTGCCTAGGGTTGGATGCTAACACACACACACACACACACAGTTTGTCAAGGCTCTGAGTTTTTGTTAGGTGATAGAGAGAGCGAGATAGAGAGAATGTGAAGAAGAAAGAAGAGAAGCGAGAGCAGAGGGAGGGAAACAGAAGAAGAAAGGGAAAGAGACAGGTGGAATGGGAAGGAGAGAGAGAGAGGCGGAGGGGAAGGGGTGTGTGTGAGTGTCTACATAGCTGGCCCAGTCTACACAGCTTTAGCCTAAGTCTATACAGAGTGGAACGTGGGACACTTCACACAGTAAAGTTAGAACTACAGGAGAACACCAGAACACCCAGGAGTCTGAACAAACAGTCAGTAGAAATGGAGAGAGAAGCACACACACACACACACACACACCATATTTTCCACACATGATGGCAGCACATGTTGCAGAATGCAGATATCAATATTCAGATATCAACATGCAGATATCAATACCAAATCAAATTTGATTTGTCACACACACTTAATAGATCAGGTGTAGACTTTACTTTGAAATGTTTACAATCCAGTTTTAAGAAAATTGAGTTAGGAAAATAAGTTTAAAAAAAGTGACACAATAAAAAAACGATATCAAGGCTATATACAGGGGATTCCAGTACTGAGTCAATGTGGGGGGGGGGGGGTCAATGCAAATAGTCTGGGTGTCCATTTGATTATTTGTTCAGCAGTCTGATGGCTTTGGGGTAGGAGCTGTTAAGGAGCCTTTTGGACCTAGACCTAGGTCCTGGATGGTAGGAAGCTTGGCCCCAGTGATGTACTGGGCCGTACACACTACCCTCCGTAGCGCCTTACAGTTGGGGGCCGAGTAGTTGCCATACCAGGCGGTGATGCAACCAGTTCTCAATGGTGCAGCTGTAGGAACTTTTTGAGGATCTGGGGAACCATGACAAATCTTTTCAGTCTCTCGAGGGGGAAAAGGCATTGTCGTGCCCTCTTCATGACTATCTTGGTGTGTTTGGACCGTGATAGTTTGTTGGTGATGTGGACAATAAGGAACTTTAGACTCTCGACTCGCTCCACTACAGCCCTGTCGATGTGAATGGGGGCCATGTTCAGCCCTCCTTTTCCTGTAGTCCACGATCAGCTCCTTTTTCTTGCTCACGTTGAGGGAGAGGTTGCTGTCCTGGCACCACACGGCCAGGTCTCTGACCTCCTCCCTATAGGTTGTCTTATTGTTGTCCGTGATCTGGCCACTGTTGTGTCATCAGCAAACTTAATGATGATGTTGGAGTCATGCTTGGCCACGCAGACGTGGGTGAACAGAGAGTACAGGAGGGAACTAAGCATGCACCCCTGAGTGGCCCCCATGTTGAGGATCAGCATGGCAGATGTGTGGTTGGAATATGCACGTATGGTCACTGTGGGGACATCGTCGATGCATTTATTGATGAAGCCTTTGACTGAGGTGGTATACTCTTCAATACCATTGGAGGAATCCCGGAACATATTCCAGTCTGTGCTAGCAAAACAGTCCTGTAGCGTAGCATCCACTTAATCTGACCATTTCTGTATTGAGATGAGTCACTGGCACTTCCTGCTTTAGTTTTTGCTTGTAAGCAGGAATCAGGAGGATATAATTATGGTCAGATTTGTCAAATGGAGGGTGAGGGAGAGCTTTGTATGCGTCTCTGTGTGTGGTGTAAAGGTGGTCTAGAATTTATTTTCCTCTGGTTGCACATGTGACATGCTGGTAGAAACGGATTTAAGTTTGCCTGCATTAAAGTCCCTGGCCACTAGGAGCGCCGCTTCTGGATGAGTATTTTCTTGTTTGCTTATGGCCTTATAGAGCTTGTTTAGTGTGGTCTTGGTGTCAGCATTTGTTTGTGGTGGTAAATAGACGGCTACAAAAAATATAGATGAAAACTCTTTGGAGATAGTGTGGTCTACAGCTTATCATGAGGTACTCTACCTCAGGCGAGCAATACCTCGAGAATTCCTTCATTTTAGACATCGCACACCAGCTGTTATTGACAAATAGACACACACCACCACCCTTCATCTTACCGGACGTAGCTGTTCTCTCCTGCTGATGCATGGAAAACCCAGTCAACTGTATATTATCAGTGAAACAAGATATTACAGTTTTTAATGTCCCGTTGGTAGGAGGTGAGTAATCGATGTTCTGATATCCAGAACCTCTTTTCGGTCATAAGATTAGGTAGCAGCAACATTATGTACAAAATAAGTTACAATGCGAAAAAACACAGAAAATAGAACAATTGGTTAGGAGCCCGTAAAATGTCAGCCGTCCCTTCCGGGGCCATTCTGTTCACCATGCAGATGTAGATATCAACATGCAGATATCAGTATACAGATAACATGGAGATATCAATATGCAGATATCAACATGCAGATATCAGTATACAGATAACATGCAGATATCAATATGCAGATATCAGTATACAGATAACATGCAGATATCAATATGTAGATATCAGTACACAGATAACATGGAGATATCAATATGCAGATATCAGTATACAGATAACATGGAGATATCAATATGCAGATATCAACATGCAGATATCAGTATACAGATAACATGCAGATATCAATATGCAGATATCAGTATACAGATAACATGCAGATATCAGTATACAGATAACATGGAGATATCAATATGCAGATATCAGTATACAGATAACATGGAGATATCAATATGCAGATATCAGTATACAGATAACATGCAGATATCAGTATACAGATAACATGCAGATATCAGTATACAGATAACATGGAGATATCAATATGCAGATATCAGTATACAGATAACATGGAGATATCAATATGCAGATATCAACATGCAGATATCAGTATACAGATAACATGCAGATATCAATATGCAGATATCAGTATACAGATAACATGGAGATATCAATATGCAGATATCAGTATACAGATAACATGCAGATATCAGTATACAGATAACATGCAGATATCAGTATACAGATAACATGGAGATATCAATATGCAGATATCAGTATACAGATAACATGGAGATATCAATATGCAGATATCAACATGCAGATATCAGTATACAGATAACATGCAGATATCAATATGCAGATATCAGTATACAGATAACATGGAGATATCAATATGCAGATATCAGTATACAGATAACATGCAGATATCAGTATACAGATAACATGCAGATATCAGTATACAGATAACATGGAGATATCAATATGCAGATATCAGTATACAGATAACATGGAGATATCAATATGCAGATATCAACATGCAGATATCAGTATACAGATAACATGCAGATATCAATATGCAGATATCAGTATACAGATAACATGGAGATATCAATATGCAGATATCAGTATACAGATAACATGGAGATATCAATATGCAGATATCAGTATACAGATAACATGGAGATATCAATATGCAGATATCAGTATACAGATAACATGCAGATATCAGTATACAGATAACATGGAGATATCAATATGCAGATATCAGTATACAGATAACATGCAGATATCAGTATACAGATAACATGCAGATATCAGTATACAGATAACATGGAGATATCAATATGCAGATATCAGTATACAGATAACATGCAGATATCAGTATACAGATAACATGCAGATATCAGTATACAGATAACATGGAGATATCAATATGCAGATATCAACATGCAGATATCAGTATACAGATAACATGCAGATATCAATATGCAGATATCAGTATACAGATAACATGCAGATATCAGTATACAGATAACATGGAGATATCAATATGCAGATATCAGTATACAGATAACATGGAGATATCAATATGCAGATATCAGTATACAGATAACATGCAGATATCAGTATACAGATAACATGCAGATATCAGTATACAGATAACATGCAGATATCAGTATACAGATAACATGCAGATATCAACATGCAGATATCAGTATACAGATAACATGCAGATATCAACATGCAGATATCAGTATACAGATAACATGGAGATATCAGTATACAGATAACATGGATATATCAATATGCAGATATCAGTATACAGATAACATGGAGATATCAATATGTAGATATCAACATACAGATATCAGTATACAGATAACATGCAGATATCAATATGTAGATATCAACATGCAGATATCAATATGCAAATATCAATATGCATATGTATACACAAACACATAGTAGTGTTTGTGTCTCATCCTCTCTATTACATCAATATGCTTTATGATCTCTCTCTCCCCCTCTCTCACTCCCGGGTGCACACATGCACGCACAAACACACAGAGGTACACAATTAGTCTGAGGTGTGAGGTGATGTGTGGGTTGTGGTTGGGGAACAGGTACACAATTAGTCTGAGGTGTGAGGTGATGTGTGGGTTGTGGTTGGAGAACAGGTACACAATTAGTCTGAGGTGTGAGGTGATGTGTGGGTTGTGGTTGGGGAACAGGTACACAATTAGTCTGAGTTGTGAGGTGATGTGTGGGTTGTGGTTGGGGAACAGGTGCACATCTCTCTAAGTAGAGGTGTGAGGTGATGTGTGGGTTGTGGAACAGGTGCACATCTCTCTAAGTGGAGGTGTGAGGTGATGTGTGGGTTGTGGTTGGGGAACAGGTGCACATCTCTCTAAGTGGAGGTGTGAGGTGATGTGTGGGTTGTGGTTGGGGAACAGGTACACAATTAGTCTGAGTTGTGAGGTGATGTGTGGGTTGTGGTTGGGGAACAGGTGCACATCTCTCTAAGTAGAGGTGTGAGGTGATGTGTGGGTTGTGGAACAGGTGCACATCTCTCTAAGTGGAGGTGTGAGGTGATGTGTGGGTTGTGGTTGGGGAACAGGTGCACATCTCTCTAAGTGGAGGTGTGAGGTGATGTGTGGGTTGTGGTTGGGGAACAGGTGCACATCTCTCTAAGTGGAGGTGTGAGGTGATGTGTGGGTTGTGGTTGGGGAACAGGTACACAATTAGTCTGAGGTGTGAGGTGATGTGTGGGTTGTGGTTGGGGAACAGGTACATAATTAGTCTGAGTTGTGAGGTGATGTGTGGGTTGTGGTTGGGGAACAGGTGCACATCTCTCTAAGTAGAGGTGTGAGGTGATGTGTGGGTTGTGGTTGGGGAACAGGTGCACATCTCTCTAAGTGGAGGTGTGGTGATGTGTGGGTTGTGGAACAGGTGCACATCTCTCTAAGTGGAGGTGTGAGGTGATGTGTGGGTTGTGGTTGGGGAACAGGTGCACATCTCTCTAAGTGGAGGTGTGAGGTGATGTGTGGGTTGTGGTTGGGGAACAGGTTCACATCTCTCTAAGTGGAGGTGTGAGGTGATGTGTGGGTTGTGGTTGGGGAACAGGTGCACATGTCTCTAAGTGGAGGTGTGAGGTGATGTGTGGGTTGTGGTTGGGGAACAGGTGCACATCTCTCTAAGTGGAGGTGTGAGGTGATGTGTGGGTTGTGGTTAGGGAACAGGTACACAATTAGTCTGAGGTGTGAGGTGATGTGTGGGTTGTGGTTAGGGAACAGGTACACAATTAGTCTGAGTTGTGAGGTGATGTGTGGGTTGTGGTTGGGGAACAGGTTCACATCTCTCTAAGTGGAGGTGTGAGGTGATGTGTGGGTTGTGGTTAGGGAACAGGTACACAATTAGTCTGAGTTGTGAGGTGATGTGTGGGTTGTGGTTGGGGAACAGGTTCACATCTCTCTAAGTGGAGGTGTGAGGTGATATGTGGGTTGTGGATGGGGAACAGGTGCACATCTCTCTAAGTGGAGGTGTGAGGTGATGTGTGGGTTGTGGTTAGGGAACAGGTGCACATCTCTCTAAGTGGAGGTGTGAGGTGATGTGTGGGTTGTGGTTAGGGAACAGGTACACAATTAGTCTGAGTTGTGAGGTGATGTGTGGGTTGTGGTTGGGGAACAGGTGCACATCTCTCTAAGTGGAGGTGTGAGGTGATGTGTGGGTTGTGGTTGGGGAACAGGTGCACATCTCTCTAAGTGGAGTTGTGAGATGATGCGTGGGTTGTGGTTGGGGAACAGGTACACAATTAGTCTGAGGTGTGAGGTGATGTGTGGGTTGTGGTTGGGGAACAGGTACACAATTAGTCTGAGTTGTGAGGTGATGTGTGGGTTGTGGTTGGGGAACAGGTGCACATCTCTCTAAGTAGAGGTGTGAGGTGATGTGTGGGTTGTGGAACAGGTGCACATCTCTCTAAGTGGAGGTGTGAGGTGATGTGTGGGTTGTGGTTGGGGAACAGGTGCACATCTCTCTAAGTGGAGGTGTGAGGTGATGTGTGGGTTGTGGTTGGGGAACAGGTACACAATTAGTCTGAGTTGTGAGGTGATGTGTGGGTTGTGGTTGGGGAACAGGTGCACATCTCTCACGTAGAGGTGTGAGGTGATGTGTGGGTTGTGGAACAGGTGCACATCTCTAAGTGGAGGTGTGAGGTGATGTGTGGGTTGTGGTTGGGAACAGGTGCACATCTCTCTAAGTGGAGGTGTGAGGTGATGTGTGGGTTGTGGTTGGGGAACAGGTGCACATCTCTCTAAGTGGAGGTGTGAGGTGATGTGTGGGTTGTGGTTGGGGAACAGGTACACAATTAGTCTGAGGTGTGAGGTGATGTGTGGGTTGTGGTTGGGGAACAGGTACATAATTAGTCTGAGTTGTGAGGTGATGTGTGGGTTGTGGTTGGGGAACAGGTGCACATCTCTAAGTAGAGGTGTGAGGTGATGTGTGGGTTGTGGTTGGGGAACAGGTGCACATCTCTCTAAGTGGAGGTGTGGTGATGTGTGGGTTGTGGAACAGGTGCACATCTCTCTAAGTGGAGGTGTGAGGTGATGTGTGGGTTGTGGTTGGGGAACAGGTGCACATCTCTCTAAGTGGAGGTGTGAGGTGATGTGTGGGTTGTGGTTGGGGAACAGGTTCACATCTCTCTAAGTGGAGGTGTGAGGTGATGTGTGGGTTGTGGTTGGGGAACAGGTGCACATGTCTCTAAGTGGAGGTGTGAGGTGATGTGTGGGTTGTGGTTGGGGAACAGGTGCACATCTCTCTAAGTGGAGGTGTGAGGTGATGTGTGGGTTGTGGTTAGGGAACAGGTACACAATTAGTCTGAGGTGTGAGGTGATGTGTGGGTTGTGGTTAGGGAACAGGTACACAATTAGTCTGAGTTGTGAGGTGATGTGTGGGTTGTGGTTGGGGAACAGGTTCACATCTCTCTAAGTGGAGGTGTGAGGTGATGTGTGTGTTGTGGATGGGGAACAGGTGCACATCTCTCTAAGTGGAGGTGTGAGGTGATGTGTGGGTTGTGGTTAGGGAACAGGTGCACATCTCTCTAAGTGGAGGTGTGAGGTGATGTGTGGGTTGTGGTTAGGGAACAGGTACACAATTAGTCTGAGTTGTGAGGTGATGTGTGGGTTGTGGTTGGGGAACAGGTTCACATCTCTCTAAGTGGAGGTGTGAGGTGATGTGTGGGTTGTGGATGGGGAACAGGTGCACATCTCTCTAAGTGGAGGTGTGAGGTGATGTGTGGGTTGTGGTTAGGGAACAGGTGCACATCTCTCTAAGTGGAGTTGTGAGATGATGTGTGGGTTGTGGTTGGGGAACAGGTACACAATTAGTCTGAGGTGTGAGGTGATGTGTGGGTTGTGGTTGGGGAACAGGTGCACATCTCTCTAAGTAGAGGTGTGAGGTGATGTGTGGGTTGTGGAACAGGTGCACATCTCTCTAAGTGGAGGTGTGAGGTGATGTGTGGGTTGTGGTTGGGGAACAGGTGCACATCTCTCTAAGTGGAGGTGTGAGGTGATGTGTGGGTTGTGGTTGGGGAACAGGTGCACATCTCTCTAAGTGGAGGTGTGAGGTGATGTGTGGGTTGTGGTTGGGGAACAGGTACACAATTAGTCTGAGGTGTAAGGTGATGTGTGGGTTGTGGTTAGGGAACAGGTACACAATTAGTCTGAGGTGTGAGGTGATGTGTGGGTTGTGGTTAGGGAACAGGTGCACATCTCTCTAAGTGGAGGTGTGAGGTGATGTGTGGGTTGTGGTTAGGGAACAGGTGCACATCTCTCTAAGTGGAGGTGTGAGGTGATGTGTGGGTTGTGGTTAGGGAACAGGTACACAATTAGTCTGAGTTGTGAGGTGATGTGTGGGTTGTGGTTGGGGAACAGGTTCACATCTCTCTAAGTGGAGGTGTGAGGTGATGTGTGGGTTGTGGATGGGGAACAGGTGCACATCTCTCTAAGTGGAGGTGTGAGGTGATGTGTGGGTTGTGGTTAGGGAACAGGTGCACATCTCTCTAAGTGGAGGTGTGAGGTGATGTGTGGGTTGTGGTTAGGGAACAGGTACACAATTAGTCTGAGTTGTGAGGTGATGTGTGGGTTGTGGTTGGGGAACAGGTACACAATTAGTCTGAGTTGTGAGGTGATGTGTGGGTTGTGGTTGGGGAACAGGTGCACATCTCTCTAAGTAGAGGTGTGAGGTGATGTGTGGGTTGTGGTTGGGGAACAGGTGCACATCTCTCTAAGTGGAGGTGTGAGGTGATGTGTGGGTTGTGGAACAGGTGCACATCTCTCTAAGTGGAGGTGTGAGGTGATGTGTGGGTTGTGGTTGGGAAACAGGTGCAGATCTCCCTAAGTGGAGGTGTGAGGTGATGTGTGGGTTGTGGTTGGGGAACAGGTTCACATCTTTCTAAGTGGAGGTGTGAGGTGATGTGTGGGTTGTGGTTGGGGAACAGGTTCACATCTCTCTAAGTGGAGGTGTGAGGTGATGTGTGGGTTGTGGTTGGGGAACAGGTGCAGATCTCTCTAAGTGGAGGTGTGAGGTGATGTGTGGGTTGTGGTTGGGGAACAGGTGCAAATCTCTCTAAGTGGAGGTGTGAGGTGATGTGTGGGTTGTGGTTGGGGAACAGGTTCACATCTTTCTAAGTGGAGCGAGTGTCACTGGTGTTCTTTCCACTGAGACACACCTGACTGACTGGCTCCATTCTCCATCTATCCCCTGCTAGCCTCTCTCTCTTTCTCTCTCTCTCTCTCTCTTTCTCTCTCTCTCTTTCTTTCTTGCTCTCTCCTTCTGTTTGTCTTTGTCTTTGTAAATATATTTACTTCTGTTCATATTTCCTCTCCTTTTGTATCTTCAGCCCTCTGTCTATCTCTCTACATGTTTCTGTGGTTCTGGCAGGGCTCAGCTGGGGTCCAGCTGTGATACTGCCCCAGAACCCAAGCTGCTTCTCCCTTCTACACATACCGCTCACGATCTCCCTCCACACACACATCAAATCTCATTTTATTCTTCACATGCTTCGTAAACAACAGTTGTAGACTAACAGTGAAATGCTTACTTCCCAGCGATGCAGAGAGAAAGAATAGAAAAGTAATAACACAAAATAATAAATACACAATGATGAACAATAACTTGGCCATATGCGTGGATGTGCAGGGGTACGAGGTCATTGAGGTAGATATGTACATATAACTAGGAATAAAGGGACAGATAGTAGACAGTAGCAGCAGGGTATGTGATGAGTCAAAAAGAGTTAGTGCAAAAAGGCTCAATGCAGATAGTTAAATAGTTAACCAAAAAGCTACCCAGACTAATTGTTTATCTGTCTTATGGCTTGCGGGAAGAAGCTGTTCAGGGTCCTGTTTGTTTCAGACTACGTGCATCGGTACCGCTTGCCGGTAGCAGAGAGAAGTCTGACTGAGTCGTTGACCATTTTTAGGGCCTGGTATAGAGGTTCTGGATGGCAGGGAGCTCAGCCCAAGTGATGTACTGGGCCGTACACACTACCCTCTGTAGTGGTCAGATGCCAAGCAGTTTCCATACCAAGCGGTGATGTAGCCAGTCAAGATGCTCTCAATGATGCAACTGTAGAACCTTTTGAGGATCTGAGGGCCCCTGCCAAATATTTTCAGTGATCCAAACATCTCTCTTTCTGTGTGTGTGTGTGTGTGTGTGTGTGTGTGTGTGCGTGCGTGCGTGTGTGTGTGTGTATACAGATGACAAGCAGCCCATGAGAAATGCTTCATTTAGCTTTTATTTGCCACAACACAGAGAAACTTTTCCTATCCGTTACAGTCCCGCCCACTTCGCCATTCACACCCGTGTCCGATTCGCTGGCACCACAAAGCCCAGGTCGCTATTAATCACTGAAATGAAAGCTAGACAGTTAGGGAGCATCGGAAATAAACGATGGATAGAGGACTATGTTTTGCAAATTTTGAGGGCAAGGAAATATAACCAAATAACCAGACATAGCCCTCCGGACCTCTTTGAAGACCGAATCCCCCAGGGATAAATGAGTTTGACACCTCTGCTCTGAAGCCCTATCAATTTATTTTACAGTGGCACCAAAAAAAGCATTTTGAAAATGCTTCCTCTGTGATCCATAAGTGTTGACATCGATTTAAACGACTCCAACAGCGATCCAAACATCTCCACATCCACAGATATATAAGGTCTTCATAGGGATTCAGATGGACGGAGCCTTTAAGCGACTGAAATATGAAGCCTGATAACGTTGACACGCATGCAGTGGTGGGTGACTGTTGGAAGAGGGGTGGACGATGTCACTAGTAACAGTAAATACTGCTGCTCTGAATATATAATGGCCTGATAACCTCAGTGACTATTTGAACAAATGACAGTTAAGTCATGACCTTGGCTACAGTAATAGCTGTGAGTCATCACCTGGAGTGGTGTGTAAGAAATAGAACAGGGTCTGAGTCTCAAATGGCACCCTAAGTCTGGTCAAAAGTAGTCCACTATAAAGGGAAGAGGGGGCCATTTGGGAGGCATGCTGTATCTGTGATTGCGTTAGGAGTTGTCGACTGATATCCACTGAGGCAAGACCCTGTGGTGTTGATTGACACATGACGTCGGCATAAGTGGCCTCTGGTGGCCAGTATAGATGATTGGTCATTACACTGTTCCAGGCATCATCAAACGGAGGATTGTGACTGTGGTCTGATCTGTGTAGCTGAGTATTAGTGAAGGTCTTTCTTCATACGTCACCAGTTAAACTAACGTTATATTTGATCCAGCAAATGTCTGAAACACCAAACCCAGGACAGAGTATAATCCCTTGTTTCCTGAAACAAAGATCACATTAGGCAAGAGCACACCATGAGAGGACATTCAGGCTCTTTTTGATGGCTGTACATTGTGTCCAGATCCTGTGCCATATAGATGCGTAGAACACTGATTTTAATTTCCTTTTCATCATTTGTCCAAATTTAAAACGTTTTTTTTTTCATCTCTGAATCATCAGTATTGTAGCAGAACACTTATTTTAATTTCCTTTTCATCATTTGTCCAAATTTTAAAAGTTTTTTTTCCATCTCTGAATCATCAGTATTGTAGCAGTCATTTTTATGTTTTTTTAATTTCCCCTCCCTTCATGTCTCCTGCCCCCTGTGTACGGTATAACACAGGTGGAGCAGGTCCCTTCCCAGTCAACTGGCAGCCAAGCCAGATGCAGTACTTGTAGTTCAGCTCAGGTGTGCTGGGCCTGAGGTACCATCAGGAGGCAGCCAGAGAGCCCTTGCTCAGATGTGCTCCAGTGTGCTGAGAGGACCAGTGTGCTGAGAGGACCAGTGTGCTGAGAGGACCAGTGTGCTGAGAGGTCCAGTGCGCTGAGAGGACCAGTGTGCTGAGAGGACCAGTGTGCTGAGAGGTCCAGTGTGCTGAGAGGACCAGTGTGCTGAGAGGACCAGTGTGCTGAGAGGTCCAGTGTGCTGAGAGGTCCAGTGTGCTGAGAGGACCAGTGTGCTGAGAGGACCAGTGTGCTGAGAGGACCAGTGTGCTGAGAGGACCAGTGTGATGAGAGGACCAGTGTGCTGAGAGGACCAGTGTGCTGAGAGGACCAGTGCTGAGAGGACCAGTGCTCTGAGAGGATCAGTGTGCTGAGAGGACCAGTGTGATGAGAGGACCAGTGTGCTGAGAGGACCAGTGTGCTGAGAGGACCAGTGCTGAGAGGACCAGTGCTCTGAGAGGATCAGTGTGCTGAGAGGACCAGTGTGATGAGAGGACCAGTGTGCTGAGAGGACCAGTGCTGAGAGGACCAGTGCTCTGAGAGGATCAGTGTGCTGAGAGGACCAGTGTGATGAGAGGACCAGTGTGCTGAGAGGACCAGTGCTGAGAGGACCAGTGCTGAGAGGACCAGTGCTCTGAGAGGACCAGTGTGATGAGAGGACCAGTGTGATGAGAGGACCAGTGTGCTGAGAGGTCCAGTGCTCTGAGAGGATCAGTGTGCTGAGAGGACCAGTGTGATGAGAGGACCAGTGTGCTGAGAGGACCAGTGTGCTGAGAGGTCCAGTGCTCTGAGAGGATCAGTGTGCTGAGAGGACCAGTGTGATGAGAGGACCAGTGTGATGAGAGGACCAGTGTGCTGAGAGGACCAGTACTCTGAGAGGACCAGTGCTCTGAGAGGACCAGTGCTCTGAGAGGACCAGTGTGCTGAGAGGTCCAGTGCTCTGAGAGGACCAGTGTGCTGAGAGGACCAGTGTGCTGAGAGGTCCAGTGCTCTGAGAGGACCAGTGCTCTGAGAGGACCAGTGCTCTGAGAGGACCAGTGTGCTGAGAGGTCCAGTGCTCTGAGAGGACCAGTGTGATGAGAGGTCCAGTGTGCTGAGAGGACCAGTGCTCTGAGAGGACCAGTGCTCTGAGAGGACCAGTGCTCTGAGAAGACCAGTGTGCTGAGAGGTCCAGTGCTCTGAGAGGACCAGTGTGCTGAGAGGACCAGTGTGCTGAGAGGTCCAGTGCTCTGAGAGGACCAGTGCTCTGAGAGGACCAGTGTGCTGAGAGGTCCAGTGCTCTGAGAGGACCAGTGTGATGAGAGGTCCAGTGTGATGAGAGGACCAGTGTGCTGAGAGGACCAGTGTGCTGAGAGGTCCAGTGCGCTGAGAGGACCAGTGTGCTGAGAGGACCAGTGTGCTGAGAGGACCAGTGTGCTGAGAGGACCAGTGTGCTGAGAGGTCCAGTGTGCTGAGAGGACCAGTGTGCTGAGAGGACCAGTGTGCTGAGAGGACCAGTGTGATGAGAGGACCAGTGTGCTGAGAGGACCAGTGTGCTGAGAGGACCAGTGCTGAGAGGACCAGTGCTCTGAGAGGATCAGTGTGCTGAGAGGACCAGTGTGATGAGAGGACCAGTGTGCTGAGAGGACCAGTGCTGAGAGGACCAGTGCTCTGAGAGGATCAGTGTGCTGAGAGGACCAGTGTGATGAGAGGACCAGTGTGCTGAGAGGACCAGTGCTGAGAGGACCAGTGCTGAGAGGACCAGTGCTCTGAGAGGACCAGTGTGATGAGAGGACCAGTGTGATGAGAGGACCAGTGTGCTGAGAGGTCCAGTGCTCTGAGAGGATCAGTGTGCTGAGAGGACCAGTGTGATGAGAGGACCAGTGTGCTGAGAGGACCAGTGTGCTGAGAGGTCCAGTGCTCTGAGAGGATCAGTGTGCTGAGAGGACCAGTGTGATGAGAGGACCAGTGTGATGAGAGGACCAGTGTGCTGAGAGGACCAGTACTCTGAGAGGACCAGTGCTCTGAGAGGACCAATGCTCTGAGAGGACCAGTGCTCTGAGAGGACCAGTGCTCTGAGAGGTTCAGTGTGCTGAGAAGACCAGTGCTCTGAGAGGACCAGTGTGCTGAGAGGTCCAGTGCTCTGAGAGGACCAGTGCTCTGAGAGAACCAGTGCTCTGAGAGGTCCAGTGTGCTGAGAAGACCAGTGCTCTGAGAGGACCAGTGCTCTGAGAGGACCAGTGCTCTGAGAGGTCCAGTGTGCTGAGAAGACCAGTGCTCTGAGAGAACCAGCGTGCTGAGAGGTCCAGTGCTCTGAGAGGACCAGTGGAAGAGAATGGTCAGACATGGTCATTATGGACCAATCCTCTCAGCAGGAGATGGTTTCAATGAAGACGAGTCATTGACCCTGAAGATGGACGGTCATGGCTCATGTATCCATGCTCAGGTGTGGCTGGCCTGAGGTCCAGTACAGCTCAGAACCCTGGTCTGACAATGATCTCGATAAAGGACAGTCATTGCCCTGATAATGGGTACTCAGGCTGAGGCCATGGCTCATGTATCTTATCCATACTCAGGGATGCCGGGCCCAAAGTGCAGTCCAGTACAGGTCAGGAGCATGGCTATGACGCGGTCATGGTGGACCATGGTGTTCTCAGCAGCTGAGGATTTTGATGAAGGCGCGTCTGAATTCGATGTTGAAGGTGGTGTAGATGACGGGGTTGAGGGCGCTGTTGACGTAGCCCAGCCAGGTGAAGGCGCTGTAGAGCTCCGGGGGAATACGACACGTCCTGCAGTGGGTGTTCAGGATGTGAGTCACAAAGAACGGCAGCCAGCAGATCAGGAACACCCCTGAAAGATGGAACGAGAGAAGGATTGAGAGAGTGGGGGAGACAGAACATGTGATCAAGTGTGACAGAGGGAGAGAGTGAGAGAGAGGGAGCATGACGGAGCGAGAGAGAGAGAAAGGGAGAGAGAGAGACAGAACAAGTGATCAAGTGGTAACAGAGGGAGAGAGAGAGAGGGAGCATGACAGAGGGAGAGAGAAAGGGAGAGAGAGAGAAAGGGAGAGAGAGGGAGCATGGCAGAGGGAGAGAGAAAGGGAGAGAGAGGGAGCATGACAGAGGGAGAGAGAAAGGGAGAGAGAGAGAGAGAGAGGGAGAGAGAGAGGGAGAGAGAGAGAGGGAGAGAGAGAGAGGGAGAGAGAAACGGAGAAGAGAGAAAGGGAGAGAGAGAGAAAGGGAGAGAGAGGGAGCATGGCAGAGGGAGAGAGAGAGAGAGAGAGAGGGAGCATGGCAGAGGGAGAGAGACGGGGGGAGAGAGAGAGAGGAGAGAGAGAGAGGGAGAGAGAGAGAAACGGAGAAGAGAGAAAGGGAGAGAGAAAGGGAGAGAGAGGGAGCATGGCAGAGGGAGAGAGACGGGGGGAGAGAGAGAGGGAGAGAGAGAGAGAGAGAGAGAGAGGGAGCATGACGGAGGGAGAGAGAGAGAGGGAGCATAATGGAGGGATAGAGAGAGAGGGGGAGAGAGAACATGAGATCAAGTGTGAGAGGGAAAGCGAGATAAAGCGAGGCAGTGAAAGAGTAAAAGTAAAAGAGAGAGGGAGTACATTATTAACAATAATAATAATATGTTTTAACACACATCAACTTCAACACCCTAGCAGAATTCCAGGTAGATCAATACCCCTATAGATGTGTTATGTAGAGTTGTAGGATCTTAATTTGACCAGTTTTGTCACAGGAGTAAAATAATCCTGCAGCAGGAGGATTTGATTATTCTCATAAAAGTGATCATTTAAAATGGGAAATGTTTTGATAGGCTACACTAGGCTATATTTTAGTTGTAGCTTGAGGCTGCATTTGGGATACACTTGTATGTCGTAATGGAGACCAATATCTATCTTGTGTTATTCAGTTTTATGAAAGGACAGTTGTTGATGTGTATGGCTGCATTTCAGATTGAAAAAAAACATTTGAATGTCGCAGTAGTAGAACCTACAGTAGCAGGACATGTATTCTGCTTGGTGCTTCAGCATTTGAGCGAGAGAGAAAGAGAACTGCAGGTTTTCAGTGAATTTATGTCAATCAGAGAGGCTCATTTGCAACTGCGACCTGGCCAAGATAAAGCATAGCAGTGTGAACAGACAACACAGAGTTACACATGGAGTAAACAATTAACAAGTCAATAACACAGTAGAAAAAAAAGGGGGGAGTCTATATACAATGTGTGCAAAAGGCATGAGGTAGGCGAATAATTACAATTTTGCAGATTAACACTGGAGTGATAAATGATCAGATGGTCATGTACAGGTAGAGATATTGGTGTGCAAAAGAGCAGAAAAGTAAATAAATAAAACAGTATGGGGATGAGGTAGGTGAAAATGGGTGGGCTATTTACCAATAGACTATGTACAGCTGCAGCGATCGGTTAGCTGCTCAGATAGCTGATGTTTGAAGTTGGTGAGGGAGATAAAAGTCTCCAACTTCAGCGATTTTTGCAATTCGTTCCAGTCACAGGCAGCAGAGTACTGGAACGAAAGGCGGCCAAATGAGGTGTTGGCTTTAGGGATGATCAATGAGATACACCTGCTGGAGCGCGTCTTAGAGGGCTGGGGGAGGGAGTGATTAGGGTAGTGGGCTGGGAGGGGGTTCTTAGAGGGCTGGGGGAGGGGTGCTTACGGAAGTGGGCTGGGGGAGGTTCTTAGAGGGTTAAGGGGATTTCTTAGAGGGTTGTGGGGAGTTCTTAGAGGGATGGGGGCGGAGTGATTAGGGTAGTGGACTGGGGGGGGTTCTTAGGCTGATTTCTTAGAGGGTTGTGGGGAGTTCTTAGAGGGCTGGGGGGCGGGAGTGATTAGGGTAGTGGGCTGGGGGTTCTTAGAGGGCTGGGGGAGGGAGTGCTTAGGGTAGTGGGCTGGGGGGTTCTTAGAGGGCTGGGGGAGGGAGTGCTTAGGGTAGTGGGCTGGGGGAGTTCTTAGAGGGCTGGGGGAGGGAGTGCTTAGGGTAGTGGGCTGGGGGGTTCTTAGAGGGCTGGGGGAGGGAGTGCTTAGGGTAGTAGGCTGGGGGAGTTCTTAGAGGGCTGGGGGCGGGAGTGATTAGGGCTGGGGGAGGGAGTGCTTAGAGTAGTGGGCTGGGGGTTCTTAGAGAGCTGGGGGAGGGAGTGCTTAGGGTAGTGGGCTGGGGGTGGTTCTTAGAGAGCTGGGGGAGGGAGCGCTTAGAGGGTAGAGGGCTGGGGCAAGGCTAAGGGTCGATGTGGAATTTAGAAAGTGTCTCCCCCACAGTTCAAAGACCAATCCAATTCTCTCTTGTCCGGTAGAACATTCGGTCAGTGCTATTAGTGAAAGACCAATCCAATTCTCTCTTGCCAAGAGAAGCTAGGGAGTGTGTGAGGCTGAGGACATCTGCTCTGTGTGTGTGTGTGTGTGTGTGTGTGTGTGTGTGTGTGTGTGTGTGTGTGTGTGTGTGTGTGTGTGTGTGTGTGTGTGTGTGTGAGAGAGAGAGATTCCTCTGTCTCATTAAGTAGACACCTCTGATTAGCTTCAGTGTCACTCAGTAGGGCCTGGACTCACCAACATGTCAGCTCCCACAGTGAACAGCCTGGACTCACCAACATGTCAGCTCCCACAGTGAACAGCCTGGACTCACCAACATGTCAGCTCCCACAGTGAACAGCCTGGACTCACCAACATGCTCCCACAGTGAACAGCCTGGACTCACCAACATGTCAGCTCCCACAGTGAACAGCCTGGACTCACCAACATGTCAGCTCCCACAGTGAACAGCCTGGACTCACCAACATGTCAGCTCCCACAGTGAACAGCCTGGACTCACCAACATGTCAACTCCCACAGTGAACATCCTGGACTCACCAACATGCTCCCACAGTGAACAGCCTGGACTCACCAACATGTCAGCTCCCACAGTGAACAGACTGGACTCACCAACATGTCAGCTCCCACAGTGAACAGCCTGGACTCACCAACATGTCAGCTCCCACAGTGAACAGCCTGGACTCACCAACATGTCAGCTCCCACAGTGAACAGCCTGGACCAATGGCCGTCAACACCACCACTAATCATTACAGTATGTGTGTGTGTGAAAAAGAGATGTTTGGTAGCAGGCGTTTGGTCTCATAGAGTGGATATCTATCTTTGGATCCACCTATCCAATTTACATTTGAGCTTTCCAATGGTTTGTTCTGATTGACTAAAGACTCACCTATGCTGCAGACTAACTAGTGCTAGGCTCCCAGCAGTGAAGAGAATGAATTGTTACTGATATCCCACATAGGCAATATATTGGCTTTGTAGTGCACTGCAGACATTGTTCTATTGTGTTGTGGAGTATAATGGTGTTATAATGGTGGTAATAGATCTGTGAGGGAAAGTGATTCTGTCCTCTGTCTCCCATGGCCATAACCTCATTATTGTACAACAGTGTTCACAGTCTATCATCCCTGTTGAAATAGAAGGACTGAAAACACCATCGTTGTGTCCTAAAACCATGAAAAGTAGTGCACCTAAACTGAGATCTGGTGTGATGATACAATAAATGTACTTCAAAACAGAATGGAAGTACTCTGAAACACCCGGAGTGGCTCTTCAATCTGAATCATTGTGTTTTTTAGGGTGTTGTGACCCTCTCTGGTGTTTCAGTGCATGTAAAAGGCAGCACCAAAACACTCAAATAAATGTCTCTCATACAATCCAAGGCTTTGAAATTGCATTTGATTCATGGCATAAATATTGATTGTAAATATGGAATGTTCTGTCAATATTTCCATTAAGACTCTAAAGAAGACACTGGGGATGTATACTTTTCCTAAGACTTTGGCACTAATTTTAGGCTACAGTTTCCAGGCAACTGTGAGATTATAAATCATGTTACAATCAACATGTTTAGGGCTATGTAAGTCATTGTAGAGGTAACATTGATAAAGTGGGCCTTCATCACTGGTATTCTTGTGAGAAGGTGGATGTGAACCCGGTTACCCTGCTTGTCAAAACCCCGCCTTAGTCCACTCAGCCTGTCTTCTAGGTTCAGCACAACTAAACTGTTGTGCTGAACCACACTCGTTACACTGAGCACATGGGGCTTTAGGGTAGCCTAGTGGTTAGAGCGTTGGACTAGTAACCGAAAGGTTGCAAGTTCAAATCCCTGAGCTGACAAGGTACAAATCTGTCGTTCTGCCCCTGAACAGGCAGTTAACCCACTGTTCCTAGGCCGTCATTGAAAATAAGAATTTGTTCTTAACTGACTTGCCTAGTAATAATAAAGTTTTTTTTAAAATTCAGACTTAACATGGACTGAATAAATGTTTTACTAAAGTCCATTTTTTTCTATTTATTCATTCCACGTTAAATCAACATATCTCAAGTCTGAAAAGGGCCTAGGGAGAATTTTAATTTGTGAAATTCACCCTTTACTTTTTCAGACCTTCATATCAGAAGACAAATGTATAGATTTAAGGCAAAATGTGAACTTCAGACATTGTGCTCCTGTAGTGTTCAGAATTCCTCCCAGTCTGAGGCATGGAGGAAGATGGAGGGCATTCCTGGCAGGTTTGCCCTCTAGCATGGTCAAGTATAAAAACAAGTTTGCAGGCACCTCCCCTGTATTTTGGTCCTTCATCAACTCAGACAGGTGAGAGCACACCAAATGCTCAGCTGAAACAACCCAAGAAAGCATGGGTCAATGACAACGTGAGAACCCACCAAATGCTCAGCTGAAACAACCCAAGAAAGCATGGGTCAATGACAACGTGAGAACACACCAAATGCTCAGCTGAAACAACCCAAGAAAGCATGGGTCAATGACAACGTGAGAACACACCAAATGCTCAGCTGAAACAACCCAAGAAAGCATGGGTCAATGAAAACGTGAGAACACACCAAATGCTCAGCTGAAACAACCCAAGAAAGCATGGGTCAATGAAAACGTGAGAACACACCAAATGCTCAGCTGAAACAACCCAAGAAAGCAAGGGACAATGACAACGTGAGAACACACCAAATGATCAGCAGAAACAACCCAAGAAAGCATGGGTCAATGAAAACGTGAGAGCACACCAAATGCTCAGCTGAAACAACCCAATAAAGCATGGGTCAATGACAACGTGAGAACACACCAAATGCTCAGCTGAAACAACCCAAGAAAGCATGGGTCAATGACAACGTGAGAACACACCAAATGCTCAGCTGAAACAACCCAAGAAAGCATGGGTCAATGACAACGTGAGAACACACCAAATGCTCAGCTGAAACAACCCAAGAAAGCATGGGTCAATGAAAACGTGAGAACACACCAAATGCTCAGCTGAAACAACCCAAGAAAGCATGGGTCAATGAAAACGTGAGAACAAAATGTTATCACATTGAAGAACGAAATAGAAAAGGAATTCAGTTAATAAAAACATTTGTTTTGTGTAACATTTCGGCCACACATGCTAATAGTCCGAGTAAAACAGCTACTTGGATTCATTGATCTGTTTCTTTTTCTTTTCTTTTGTATTTCACCTTTATTTAACCAGGTAGGCTAGTTGAGAACACCTTTATTTAACCAGGCAGGCTAGTTGACAACACCTTTATTTAACCAGGCAGGCTAGTTGAGAACACCTTTATTTAACCAGGTAGGCTAGTTGAGAACACCTTTATTTAACCAGGTAGGCTAGTTGAGAACACCTTTATTTAACCAGGTAGGCTAGTTGAGAACACCTTTATTTAACCAGGTAGGCTAGTTGAGGACACCTTTATTTAACCAGGTAGGCTAGTTGAGAACACTTTTATTTAACCAGGTAGGCTAGTTGAGAACACCTTTATTTAACCAGGTAGGCTAGTTGAGAGCACCTTTATTTAACCAGGTAGGCTAGTTGAGAACACCTTTATTTAACCAGGTAGGCTAGTTGAGAACACCTTTATTTAACCAGGTTGGCTTGTTGAGAACACCTTTATTTAACCAGGTAGGCTAGTTGAGAACACCTTTATTTAACCAGGTAGGCTAGTTGAGAACACCTTTATTTAACCAGGTAGGCTAGTTGAGAACACCTTTATTTAACCAGGTAGGCTAGTTGAGAACACCTTTATTTAACCAGGTAGGCTAGTTGAGAACACCTTTATTTAACCAGGTAGGCTAGTTGAGAACACCTTTATTTAACCAGGTAGGCTAGTTGAGAACACCTTTATTTAACCAGGCAGGCTAGTTGAGAACACCTTTATTTAACCAGGCAGGCTAGTTGAGAACACCTTTATTTAACCAGGTAGGCTAGTTGAGAACACCTTTATTTAACCAGGTAGGCTAGTTGAGAACACCTTTATTTAACCAGGTAGGCTAGTTGAGAACCAGGTAGTCTAGTTGAGAACACCTTTATTTAACCAGGTAGGCTAGTTGAGAACACCTTTATTTAACCAGGTAGGCTAGTTGAGAACACCTTTATTTAACCAGGTTGGCTTGTTGAGAACATCTTTATTTAAACAGGTAGGTTAGTTGAGAACACATTTATTTAACCAGGTAGGCTAGTTGAGAACACCTTTATTTAACCAGGTAGGCTAGTTGAGAACACCTTTATTTAACCAGGTAGGCTAGTTGAGAACACCTTTATTTAACCAGGCAGGCTAGTTGAGAACACCTTTATTTAACCAGGCAGGCTAGTTGAGAACACCTTTATTTAACCAGGTAGGCTAGTTGAGAACACCTTTATTTAACCAGGTAGGCTAGTTGAGAACACCTTTATTTAACCAGGTAGGCTAGTTGAGAACACCTTTATTTAACCAGGTAGGCTAGTTGAGAACCAGGTAGTCTAGTTGAGAACACCTTTATTTAACCAGGTAGGCTAGTTGAGAACACCTTTATTTATCCAGGCAGGCTAGTTGAGAACACCTTTATTTAACCAGGTAGGCTAGTTGAGAACACCTTTATTTAACCAGGTAGGCTAGTTGAGAACACCTTTATTTAACCAGGTAGGCTAGTTGAGAACACCTTTATTTAACCAGGTAGACTAGTTGAGAACACCTTTATTTAACCAGGTAGGCTAGTTGAGAAGACCTTTATTTAACCAGGTAGGCTAGTTGAGAACACCTTTATTTAACCAGGTAGGCTAGTTGAGAACACCTTTATTTAACCAGGTAGGCTAGTTGAGAACCAGGTAGGCTAGTTGAGAACACCTTTATTTAACCAGGTAGGCTAGTTGAGAACACCTTTATTTAACCAGGCAAGCTAGTTGAGAACACCTTTATTTAACCAGGTAGGCTAGTTGAGAACACCTTTATTTAACCAGGTAGGCTAGTTGAGAACACCTTTATTTAACCAGGTAGGCTAGTTGAGAACACCTTTATTTAACCAGGCAGGCTAGTTGAGAACACCTTTATTTAACCAGGCAGGCTAGTTGAGAACACCTTTATTTAACCAGGTAGGCTAGTTGAGAACACCTTTATTTAACCAGGTAGGCTAGTTGAGAACACCTTTATTTAACCAGGTAGGCTAGTTGAGAACACCTTTATTTAACCAGGTAGGCTAGTTGAGAACACCTTTATTTAACCAGGTAGGCTAGTTGAGAACCAGGTAGTCTAGTTGAGAACACCTTTATTTAACCAGGTAGGCTAGTTGAGAACACCTTTATTTAACCAGGTAGGCTAGTTGAGAACACCTTTATTTAACCAGGTTGGCTTGTTGAGAACACCTTTATTTAACCAGGTAGGTTAGTTGAGAACACATTTATTTAACCAGGTAGGCTAGTTGAGAACACCTTTATTTAACCAGGTAGGCTAGTTGAGAACACCTTTATTTAACCAGGTAGGCTAGTTGAGAACACCTTTATTTAACCAGGCAGGCTAGTTGAGAACACCTTTATTTAACCAGGCAGGCTAGTTGAGAACACCTTTATTTAACCAGGTAGGCTAGTTGAGAACACCTTTATTTAACCAGGTAGGCTAGTTGAGAACACCTTTATTTAACCAGGTAGGCTAGTTGAGAACACCTTTATTTAACCAGGTAGGCTAGTTGAGAACCAGGTAGTCTAGTTGAGAACACCTTTATTTAACCAGGTAGGCTAGTTGAGAACACCTTTATTTATCCAGGCAGGCTAGTTGAGAACACCTTTATTTAACCAGGTAGGCTAGTTGAGAACACCTTTATTTAACCAGGTAGGCTAGTTGAGAACACCTTTATTTAACCAGGTAGGCTAGTTGAGAACACCTTTATTTAACCAGGTAGACTAGTTGAGAACACCTTTATTTAACCAGGTAGGCTAGTTGAGAAGACCTTTATTTAACCAGGTAGGCTAGTTGAGAACACCTTTATTTAACCAGGTAGGCTAGTTGAGGACACCTTTATTTAACCAGGTAGGCTAGTTGAGAACACCTTTATTTAACCAGGTAGGCTAGTTGAGAACACCTTTATTTAACCAGGTAGGCTAGTTGAGAACACCTTTATTTAACCAGGCAGGCTAGTTGAGAACACCTTTATTTAACCAGGCAGGCTAGTTGAGAACACCTTTATTTAACCAAGTAGGCTAGTTGAGAACACCTTTATTTAACCAGGTAGGCTAGTTGAGAACACCTTTATTTAACCAGGTAGGCTAGTTGAGAACACCTTTATTTAACCAGGTAGGCTAGTTGAGAACACCTTTATTTAACCAGGTAGGCTAGTTGAGAACCAGGTAGTCTAGTTGAGAACACCTTTATTTAACCAGGTAGGCTAGTTGAGAACACCTTTATTTAACCAGGTAGGCTAGTTGAGAACACCTTTATTTAACCAGGTTGGCTTGTTGAGAACACCTTTATTTAACCAGGTAGGTTAGTTGAGAACACATTTATTTAACCAGGTAGGCTAGTTGAGAACACCTTTATTTAACCAGGTAGGCTAGTTGAGAACACCTTTATTTAACCAGGTAGGCTAGTTGAGAACACCTTTATTTAACCAGGTAGGCTAGTTGAGAACACCTTTATTTAACCAGGTAGGCTAGTTGAGAACACCTTTATTTAACCAGGCAGGCTAGTTGAGAACACCTTTATTTAACCAGGCAGGCTAGTTGAGAACACCTTTATTTAACCAGGTAGGCTAGTTGAGAACACCTTTATTTAACCAGGTAGGCTAGTTGAGAACACCTTTATTTAACCAGGTAGGCTAGTTGAGAACACCTTTATTTAACCAGGTAGGCTAGTTGAGAACACCTTTATTTAACCAGGTAGGCTAGTTGAGAACCAGGTAGTCTAGTTGAGAACACCTTTATTTAACCAGGTAGGCTAGTTGAGAACACCTTTATTTAACCAGGCAAGCTAGTTGAGAACACCTTTATTTAACCAGGTAGGCTAGTTGAGAACACCTTTATTTAACCAGGTAGGCTAGTTGAGAACACCTTTATTTAACCAGGTAGGCTAGTTGAGAACACCTTTATTTAACCAGGTAGACTAGTTGAGAACACCTTTATTTAACCAGGTAGGCTAGTTGAGAAGACCTTTATTTAACCAGGTAGGCTAGTTGAGAACACCTTTATTTAACCAGGTAGGCTAGTTGAGAACACCTTTATTTAACCAGGTAGGCTAGTTGAGAACACCTTTATTTAACCAGGTTGGCTTGTTGAGAACAAGTTCTCATTTACAACTGCGACCTGGCCAAGATAAAGCAAAGCAGTTTGGCACATACAACAACACAGAGTTACACATGGAATAAACAAACTTACAATGAATAATACAGTAGAAAAATCTATATACAGCATGTGCAAATGAGGTAGGATAAGAGAGGTAAGGCAATAAATAGGCCGTGGTGGCAAAGTAATTACAATATAGCAATTAAACACTGGAATGGTAGGATGTGCAGAAGATGAATGTGCAAGTTGAGACACTGGGATGCAAAGGAGCAAGATAAATAAATAAATACAGTATGGGGATGAGGAAGATTGGATGGGCTATTTACAGATGAGCTATGTACAGGTGCAGTGATCTGTGAGCTGCTCTGACAGCTCTTGGCGCTACATGTGCTGTAGTGAACTGACACGTAATGTATTTGCACCGTCTTGCACTTTATCTTTTATGCAAACGAAGGCCTGCTTTTTAGTTAATACTAGCTTCGTGAGTTGTATCTACTGTTTTGATGTATACCCCACATGCTATATGCTAAACTAATTAGCCACTGCCATTTTAGCCTGCTCTAGCTTTGGACTACCACATCCCACTTGACATTCATATTGATATCTTGACTCTATATTTGCATAGCTTAATCACTTATTATATTTTACATATTGTTATTTATATTTAATAATTGTATTTGTATTGCAATGTATTAATATTATAGCATTTGATATCCTAATGATGCATTCATGTACATTCATTATGGCTTGTCATTATTATTAGCCATCTCTGTTTCCCTGCAGAAAAACACCAGCTGGCCAATCCTAACCACAGCCAGGATCACAGACTAATGCCAACTCAACTGTCAATCATATCCTCTAACTCATCTGCACTGTGATTCATCTGTACAACCTTCCATGTATCATCACCTTAATATAAAGACTCAGGTCAGGACATTAGCATAATGGATGACTGGTGGATTGCATTGAGACGGGGCTGAAGTTTTGTATGACTGCTACTGCTAACATTAGCAGTCATTGCCTGTATTTATTTATTACATGAATGTGAAATATAATGCCACATTTCTGTTGATTTTGGAAGAATATGATAAATACCTTACAGATCAATGTAAAAATCTTAAAGACCTGTTATGTTTTGTTGTCATTTGATCATTTGCAAATAAGAAAGCATTTGAAGCTTCAATCTTCAAAAAACACATTTTGTACTCATTATTATCCTGGACAAACTTATTGACAAAACTGTATTTTCTTGTGTCCTTTGTTTGAGCATAATACTGTCCACTTGACCTTTTAGAATTACTGATGAGGCTTCTATCAGCACACCATATTTGAGCAGGGACTCCCATTCACAGTATTTGGAAACACCAGAAGAAGGGGTCTAATTCTGCACTAGATAGGACTCGAAACACCAGAAGAAGGGATCTAATTCTGCACGAGACAGGACTCGAAACACCAGAAGAAGGGGTCTAATTCTGCACGAGACAGGACTCGAAACACCAGAAGAAGAGATCTAATTCTGCACGAGCCAGGACTCGAAACACCAGAAGAAGGGGTCTAATTCTGCACTAGATAGGACTCGAAACACCAGAAGAAGGGATCTAATTCTGCACTAGACAGGACTCGAAACACCAGAAGAAGGGATCTAATTCTGCACGAGACAGGACTCGAAACACCAGAAGAAGGGATCTAATTCTGCACTAGATAGGACTCGAAACACCAGAAGAAGGGGTCTAATTCTGCACTAGACAGGACTCGAAACACCAGAAGAAGGGATCTAATTCTGCACGAGACAGGACTCGAAACACCAGAAGAAGGGGTCTAATTCTGCACTAGACAGGACTCGAAACACCAGAAGAAGGGATCTAATTCTGCACTAGATAGGACTCGAAACACCAGAAGAAGGGATCTAATTCTGCACTAGACAGGACTCGAAACACCAGAAGAAGGGATCTAATTCTGCACTAGACAGGACTCGAAACACCAGAAGAAGGGATCTAATTCTGCACTAGACAGGACTCGAAACACCAGAAGAAGGGGTCTAATTCTGCACTAGATAGGACTCGAAACACCAGAAGAAGGGGTCTAATTCTGCACTAGATAGGACTCGAAACACCAGAAGAAGGGATCTAATTCTGCACGAGACAGGACTCGAAACACCAGAAGAAGGGGTCTAATTCTGCACTAGATAGGACTCGAAACACCAGAAGAAGGGATCTAATTCTGCACTAGATAGGACTCGAAACACCAGAAGAAGGGATCTAATTCTGCACGAGACAGGACTCGAAACACCAGAAGAAGGGGTCTAATTCTGCACTAGATAGGACTCGAAACACCAGAAGAAGGGGTCTAATTCTGCACTAGATAGGACTCGAAACACCAGAAGAAGGGGTCTAATTCTGCACTAGACAGGACTCGAAACACCAGAAGAAGGGATCTAATTCTGCACTAGATAGGACTCGAAACACCAGAAGAAGGGATCTAATTCTGCACTAGACAGGACTCGAAACACCAGAAGAAGGGGTCTAATTCTGCACGAGACAGGACTCGAAACACCAGAAGAAGGGGTCTAATTCTGCACTAGATAGGACTCGAAACACCAGAAGAAGGGGTCTAATTCTGCACTAGATAGGACTCGAAACACCAGAAGAAGGGGTCTATTTCTGCACTAGATAGGACTCGAAACACCAGAAGAAGGGATCTCATTCTGCACTAGATAGGACTCGAAACACCAGAAGAAGGGATCTAATTCTGCACTAGATAGGACTCGAAACACCAGAAGAAGGGATCTAATTCTGCACTAGACAGGACTCGAAACACCAGAAGAAGGGGTCTAATTCTGCACGAGACAGGACTCGAAACACCAGAAGAAGGGGTCTAATTCTGCACTAGATAGGACTCGAAACACCAGAAGAAGGGGTCTAATTCTGCACTAGATAGGACTCGAAACACCAGAAGAAGGGGTCTAATTCTGCACTAGATAGGACTCGAAACACCAGAAGAAGGGATCTAATTCTGCACTAGACAGGACTCGAAACACCAGAAGAAGGGATCTAATTCTGCACTAGACAGGACTCGAAACACCAGAAGAAGGGATCTAATTCTGCACTAGACAGGACTCGAAACACCAGAAGAAGGGGTCTAATTCTGCACGAGACAGGACTCGAAACACCAGAAGAAGGGGTCTAATTCTGCACTAGATAGGACTCGAAACACCAGAAGAAGGGGTCTAATTCTGCACTAGATAGGACTCGAAACACCAGAAGAAGGGGTCTAATTCTGCACTAGACAGGACTCGAAACACCAGAAGAAGGGATCTAATTCTGCACTAGACAGGACTCGAAACACCAGAAGAAGGGGTCTAATTCTGCACTAGATAGGACTCGAAACACCAGAAGAAGGGGTCTAATTCTGCACTAGATAGGACTCGAAACACCAGAAGAAGGGGTCTAATTCTGCACTAGATAGGACTCGAAACACCAGAAGAAGGGATCTAATTCTGCACGAGACAGGACTCAAAACACCAGAAGAAGGGATCTAATTCTGCACTAGATAGGACTCGAAACACCAGAAGAAGGGATCTAATTCTGCACTAGATAGGACTCGAAACACCAGAAGAAGGGGTCTAATTCTGCACTAGACAGGACTCAAAACACCAGAAGAAGGGATCTAATTCTGCACTAGACAGGACTCGAAATGCCAGTGTTTTCAACCTTTTCTGCCTTTGTGTTCCCAGTCCCTGGCAAGGTGTTGCGCAACTCTTGATTAAGTGGTGTTACAACACACCATGTCATGTTTCAGAACACCTCAGGATGAATGTTTCAGTACACCTTAAAACTGTCCCAATACCCTCAGAACCACGTGTTTCAATTCTCCAGCCAAGTCAAGGTTCTGTTTGTAAGGTGGTGGCAGCTCAATTGCCACTAGTTTTTGTGTTATAGAGCACTTCATTTTAACAGTGCACTAACATTTGACCTTTTTATTTAAAAAAAGACATAGTCACTCACTAGATCCCTAAAGTGCATTCCATCAATGCACATCACAAGAGGTTGGTGGCACCTTAAATGGGGAGGATGGGCTCTGGGTAATTACTACCCTGGAATGGTATCAAACACATGGTTTCCATGCCATTCCATTTTCTCTGTTCCAGCCATTATTATGAGCCGTTCTCCCCTCAGCAGCCTCACTGACGCACATGTAATGTACTTTAGCAATAGCTTAACTATTTTTTTCTATGTTCTACGAATTACTGGTCCATTCTCATGGTCAACGTGTTCTCAGTCAAATCACATGGTAGAGTTAATAGAGCTAAGAACATTATACAGATGGTGATAGGCCTAATACAAACAGTAGAGCTACTCACCAAGCACAATGGCCAGCATCTGCGTAGCCTTCTTCTCCCTGTTCTGCATGCTCCTGACTCCATGTTGTTGTTGGCTGGTCAGGGACTGGGAGTGGGGGGCGGGACGGAGTGCCGTGTGAATGCGTCCATTGGACAGCTCCTTGACCTCGCAGCTCCTCCGCACAGGAATACGCTCTTTCGCTTTGGCCACCTCTTCCTCGGCACGGTCGTGCTCAGTGCGGCCGCAGGAGGCGTGGCTGATGCTGCAGTAGTTCTGGATGTCCACCGGGGGCAGCAGTGTGTTCTCCACAGGGGCCGTCCGGGGACGCTTACGCCGCAGACACCCAGACAGGAGGTGAGCTTTAGGGGGCCCTGCCGGCTCTATACTCTCCTGAAAGGAACACAGTCAGTCACATTGGAAGGTGCTGAGCAATGCCCTTACTGTTGATCTGGTCCATAGGCAAGAATTTATTATTTTATTTCACCTTTATTTAACCAGGTAGGCAAGTTGAGAACAAGTTCTCATTTACAACTGCGACCTGGCCAAGATAAAGCAAAGCAGTGCGACACATATAACAATACAAGGTTACACATGGAGTAAAACAAACGTACAGTCAATAATACAGTAGAAAAATAAGTCTATATACAATGTGAGCCAATGAGGTGAGATAAGGGAGGTAAAGGCAATAAATAGGCCATGGTGGCGAAGTAAGTACAATATAGCAATTAAAACACTGGAATGGTAGATTTGACAGTAGATGAGTGTGCAAAGTAGAAATAGTGGGGTGCAAAGGAGCTAAATAAATAAATATAGTAGGGGAAGAGGTAGTTGTTTGGGCTATTTAGAGATGGGCTATGTACAGGTGCAGTGATCTGTGAGCTGCTCTGACAGATGGTGCTTAAAGCTAGTGAGGGAGATAATTGTTTCCAGTTTCAGAGATTTTTGTAGTTTGTTCTAGTCATTGGCAGCAGAGAACTGGAAAGAGAGGCAGCCAAAGGAGGAATTGGCTTTGGGGGTGACAAGTGAGATATACCTGCTGGAACGCATGCTACGGGTGGGTGCAGCTATGGTGACCAGCGAGCAAGGATAAGGCGGGACTTTACCTATAGCAGGGTCTTGTACATGACCTGGAGCCAGTGGGTTTGGCGACGTGTATGAAGCGAGGGCCAGCCAACGAGAACGTACAGGTCGCAGTGTTGGGTAGTATATGGGGCTTTGGTGACAAAACGGATGGCACTGTGATAGACTGCAACCAATTTGTTGAGTAGAGTGTTGGAGGCTATTTTTTAAATTACATCGCCAAAGTCGAGGATCGGTAAGATGGTCAGTTTTACGAGGGTATGTTTGGCAGCATGAGTGAAGGATGCTTTGTTGCGAAATAGGAAGCCAATTCTAGATTTAACTTTGGATTGGAGATGTTTTATGTGAGTCTGGAAGGAGAGTTTACAGTCTAACCAGACGCCTAGGTATTTGTAGTTGTCCACATATTCTAAGTAAGAACCGTCCAGAGTAGTGATGCTGGACGGGCGGGCAGGTGCAGGCAGCGATCGGTTGAAGAGCATGCATTTAGTTTTACTTGTACTTAAGAGCAGTTGGAGGCCACGGAAGGAGAGTTGTATGGCATTGAAGCTCGTCCAAAGAAGGGCCAGAAGTATACAGAATGGTGTCGTCTGCGTAGAGATGGATCAGAGACTCACCAGCAGCAAGAGCGACATCATTGATATATACAGAGAAGAAAGTCATAGGCAAGAATACTGTTGATCTGGTCCCTAGACAACCTTACCGTTGATTAAATCAAATCAAATTGTATTTGTCACATGCGCCGAATACAACAGGTGTAGACTTTACAGAGAAATGCTTACTTACAAGCCTTTAACCAACAATGCAGTTTTAAGAAAATACCTAAAAAAAAGTAAGAGCTAAGAATAACAAATAATTAAAGAGCAGCAGTAAAATAACAATAGTGGGGCTATATACAGGGGATACCGCTACAGAGTCAATGTGCTGGGGCACCGGTGTCGAGGTAATATGTACATGTAGATAGAGTTATTAGAATGACTATGCAGCATAGAAGGGCGGGTTGGGGGGGGCAATGCAAATAGCCTGGGTAGCCATTTGATTAGATGTTCAGGAGTCTTATGGCTTGGGGGTAGAAGCTGTTTAGAAGCCTCTGAGACCTAGACTTGGCCCTCCGGTACCGCTTGCCGTGCGGTAGCAGAGAGAACAGTCTATGACTAGGGTAGCTGGAGTCTTTGACCATTTTTAGGGCCTTCCTCTGACACCACCTGGTATAGAGGTCCTGGATGGCAGGAAGCTTGGCGTACGCACTACCCTCTGTAGTGCCTTGCGGTCGGAGGCCGAGCAGTTGCCATACCAGGCAGTGAAGCAACCCTTAGGATGCTTTCGATGGTGCAGCTGTAAAACCTTTTGAGGATCTGAGGACCCATGCCAAATCTTTTCAGTCTCCTGAGGGGGAATAGGTTTTGTTGTGCCCTCTTCATGACTGTCTTGGTGGGCTTGGACCATGTTAGTTTGTTGGTGATGTGGATGCCTAGGAACTTGAAGCGATCACCCTGCTCCACTACAGCCCCGTCGATGAAAATGGGTGTGTGCTCGTCCTCCTTTTCCTTTAGTCAAACAATCAACTCCTTTGTCTTGATCACATTGAGGGAGAGGTTGTTGTCCTTGCACAACACGGCCAGGTCTCTGACCTCCTCCCTATAGGCTGTCTCATCGTTGTCGGTGATCAGGCCTACCACTGTTGTGTCATCGGCAAACTTAATGATGGTGTTGGAGTCGAGCCTGGCCGTGCAGTCATGAGTGAACAGGGAGTACAGGAGGGGACTGAGCACGCACCTCTGAGGGGCCCCTGTGTTGAGGATCAGTGTGGCGGTTGTGTTGTTACCTACCCTTACCCCCTGGGGACGGCCTGCCAGGAAGTCCAGGATCCAGTTGCAGAGGGAGGTGTTTAGTCCCAGGGTGCTTATCTTAGTGATGAGCTTTGAGAGTACTACGGCGGTGAACGCTGAGCTGTAGTCAATGAATAGCATTCTCACATTGGTGTTCCTTTTGTCCAGGTGGGAAAGGGCAGTGTGGAGTGCAATAGAGATTGCATCATCTGTGGATCTGTTGGGGCGGTATGCAAATTGGAGTGGGTCTAGGGTTTCTGGGATAAGGGTGTTGATGTGAGCCATGACCAGCCTTTCAAAGAACTTCATGGCTACAGACGTGAGTGCTACGGGTCGATAGTCATTTAGGCAGGTTACCTTAGTGTTATTGGGCACAGGGACTATGGTGGTCTGCTTGAAACATGTTAGTATTAAAGACAGAGAGAGGTTGAAAATGTCTGTGACGACACTTTCCAGTTGGTCAGCACATGCTCGGAGTACACGTCCTGGTAATGAATGTTGACCTGGTTAAAGGTCTTACTGGTTGCAGAGAGCAGTCGTCCGGAACAGCTGATGCTTTCATGCATGTTTCAGTGTTACTTGCCTCGAAGCGAGCATAGAAGTTATTTCGCTCATCTGGTAGGATTGTGTCACTGGGCAGTTCTCAGCTGTGCTTTCCTTTGTAGTCTGTAATAGTTTGCAAGCCCTGCCACATCAGGACGAGTGTCGGAGCCGGTGTAGTACAATTCAATCTTAGTCCTGTATTGAAGCTTTGCCTGTTTGATTATTTTTATCGGAGGGTATAGCGGGATTTGTTATAAGCTTCCGGGTTAGAGTCCTGCTCATTGAAAGCGGCAGCTCTACTCTTTAGCTCAGTGCGAATGTTGCCTGTAATCCATGGCATCTGGTTGGGGTATGTACGTACAGTCACTGTGGGAACGACGTCATTGATGCACTTATTGATGAAGCCAGTGACTGAGGTGGTGTACTCCTCAATGCCATCAGAGGAATCCCAGAACATATTCCCATCTGTGCTAGCAAAATAGTCCTGTAGTTTAACATCTGCTTCATCTGACCACTTTTTTATAGACCGAGTGACTGGTGCTTCCTGCTTTCATTTTTGCTTGTAAGCAGGAATCTAGAGGATAGAATTATGGTCAGATTTGCCAAATGGCACCCCGATCTCTTTCAGCGAAATCTCAGTTTCTTTCTCCAGCAAATGACGAGGATGAGGGCCTGTTCAGGTCCTTCCCGACTCATTAAAGAAAAAAAGAAAAAAAAATCTTAGTCTAATACTTGGTGAGTAATCGCTGTTCTGATGTACAGAAGCTCTTTCCATAAGAGACGGTAGCAGAAACATACAAAATAAGTTACAAACAAGGTGAAAAAAGTAACAAAATAGCATGGTTGGTTAAGAGCCGATAAAACGTCAGTCATCCTCTCCGGCGCCATCTTTGCCATGATCTGGTCCATAGACAACCATACTGTTGATCAGGGCCCGGTTTTCCAAAAGCATCTTAAGGTTAAGTTCATTTTATAGGTTCTAAGATTAACTTAACATTAAGATGCTTTTGGGAAACCGGCCCTGCCTGAAATTTAGATGCAGCTGTTCGCTTTCATATTTCCCCTATAATAAGAGATTGATTCAGACCTGGGACACCAGCTGACCCGACTCTCTGACATTTATTCATGATTCCACATGTCTCTGTCCTGATCTCCGCCCCACCCTGTCAGGGACCCCGCCCCTTCCTGGTTCACTGCTTCTCCCTTCCTGTTCCTCGTGTTTCCGCCTGTCAGTCTAAACTTGCGTATAACAGCCGAGCCTCGCAGCCCTGTTTACAGCGGGGAATTAAAGCTTGTCATTTGCTCCATCTTTGATGTCTCGCAGCCCTGTGGATTGGTGTGACATCCAGAGCCTGCGAGTTTAGTGGCAGTGAGACGAGGAGAGGAGCCCGGTATCAGAATTAAGACTTTCAGCTCCCTCACAGCCCGGGGGCTAGCACAGATTAATGACATGGGCACACGCAGGCACACACACACACGCCCACCCACACACACTCAAGTCATCCAAAAACTCAGGTTTATCTATCTATGTATCTGTTTCTATTCATCTCCAGTACTCTTCCTCTTACTTTCCAACACACTGTAAACACAGGAATTTACAAAGGCACACACACACACACACACACACACACACACACACACACACACACACACACAGCTCTTACCACTTTGATCCTAATGGGGGACAGGTCTCTGTTCTCCTTAAGGGACTCCTCCTGCAGACACTTTTCCTGGGAGAGAGAGATGAATGGAGAGACAGGGATTGAGAGAGAGATACAAATGATGACTGACTCATCCTTCAACAGGTAAACACACATGAGGCAAGAGAGAGGGAGAGAGAGATGGGGAGAGGAGGGAGAGAGGGGTGGCAGAGAGGAAATATCACACCTGACTCACCCTTCAAAAGGTAAACAACTTTCTTCCAGCAGTCAGCACCCTCCCATCCCCCCACCCATCCATCCACCCTCCCATCCATCCATCCATCCATCCACCCATCCATCTAGTAGCTGTTAACTAAACCGCCTGTGTCACAGGGCCCTCCAACAACTTAAACCGGATTCTCAATATCTTTGCCTGCTGTGTTGCTGATGATCTTGAGGTAAACTCTGCTTGAAAATTAGAAGGTGAGAAAAAAACTACATTCTTTAATGCAAAAATAAACAGGGGCTCTTGTCTCCATATCAAATGTTGCTCCAGTTAGCTGGAACTAACCCTCGTTCTAACATTCCCAAACAGCACTCTACTCTGTAAGTTCCCTCATCCCAGATTTCTCCTGACTACACAACCATCCCATAATGAATATGATCCAAACCTGGGCATAAAGACTGGAAATGATCCCACAATCCGCCACTCAAATGAAGGATTTGATTTCATAACCCGCATGTCACTAATACAATCCTGGTTATTTGACTTCCCTCCAGATGGTGTTGCTTGGTAACTAAGACAATTATCTGGTAACAATTGGCACTTTTTGGAAGTAAAAATAATTTAATGGCCTATTTTACTGAATCCCAAATAACAAAATAATCATTTGTTTAGAATTATCATGTAATTACCATTTGTTTGACAATGTGATTTCTAAGTACATTGAACAAAAATATAAATGCAACATAAAGTGTTGGTCCCATGTTTTATGAGCACAGAGTAATGACATGGACGCACGCAGGCCCGCCCGCCTGCAGGTGCACCTTGTGCTGGGGACAATAAAAGGCCACTTTAAAATTAGCAGGTTTGTCACACAACACAATGCCACAGATGTCTCAAGTTTTGAGGGAATGCAGGAATGTCCACCAGAGCTGTTGCCAGATAATTCAATGTTAATTTCTCTACCATAAACTGCCTCCAACGTCGTTTTAGAGAATTTGGCAGTACGTCCAACCGGCCTCACAACCTCAGACCATGTGTAACCATGCCAGCCCAGGAACACCACATGCGTTTTCTCAAGCCCTTTTGTGGGAGAAAACTCATTCTGATTGGCTGGGCCTGGCTCCTCAGTGGGTGGGCCTGGCTCCCAAGTGGGTGGGCCTGTGCCCCCCAAGGCCCACCATTGGCTGCACCCCTGCTCAGTCATGTGAAATCCATATACTAGGGTCTAATGAATTAATTTAATTAATTTTCTGATATGAACTATACCTCAGTAAAATCTTGAAATTGTTGCATGTTGCGTTTATGTTTTTGTTATTGAGAATAGGTCAAAAATGGACTGTAACATAGTGTGTCCTACAATCTTTCCACCTGCTCCCGTCACATCATGGACATGACCTTAGTCACCTCTAGTGCAACGTAAATGACCCTGAAACCTCTAGTGTAACGGAAATTACCCTGAAACCTCTAGTGTAACGGAAATGACCCTGAAACCTCTAGTGCAACGTAAATGACCCTGAAACCTCTAGTGCAACGTAAATGACCCTGAAACCTCGAGTGTAACGGAAATGACCCTGAAACCTCGAGTGTAACGGAAATGACCCTGAAACCTCGAGTGTAACGGAAATGACCCTGAAACCTCGAGTGTAACGGAAATGACCCTGAAACCTCTAGTGTAACGGAAATGACCCTGAAACCTCGAGTGTAACGGAAATGACCCTGAAACCTCTAGTGTAACGGAAATGACCCTGAAACCTCGAGTGTAACGGAAATGACCCTGAAACCTCTAGTGTAACGGAAATGACCCTGAAACCTCGAGTGTAACGGAAATGACCCTGAAACCTCTAGTGCAACGTAAATGACCCTGAAACCTCTAGTGTAACGGAAATTACCCTGAAACCTCTAGTGCAACGTAAATTACCCTGAAACCTATAGTGCAACGGAAATGACCCTGAAACCTCGAGTGTATGGAAATGACCCTGAAATCTCGAGTGTAACGGAAATGACCCTAAAACCTCTAGTGCAACGTAAATGACCCTGAAACCTCTAGTGTAACGGAAATGACCCTGAAACCTCGAGTGTAACGGAAATGACCCTGAAACCTCTAGTGCAACGTAAATGACCCTGAAACCTCTAGTGCAACGTAAATGACCCTGAAACCTCTAGTGCAACGTAAATGACCCTGAAACCTCTAGTGCAACGTAAATTACCCTGAAACCTCTAGTGCAACGTAAATGACCCTGAAACCTCGAGTGTAACGGAAATGACCCTAAAACCTCTAGTGCAACGGAAATGACCCTGAAAATTCTTGAGTGTAACGGAAATGACCCTGAAATCTCGAATGTAATGGAAATGACCCTGAAACTGACTGATCGTGACTGCAATGATCAAAGAAACTCCCCACGCCTACGGCTCCTCAGATCCCACATTATCATATAACCTGAACTGAGCCTGTTCAACTCTCACATCACAGATACATTCCCCTATCTACATCACATGGAGCCAGGTCACCTAGACAGCAGAGCGGAGCTCACAGCAGCTCCTTAGAGAGGTTTTATCATTGTCACTCCTGTAACTACGCCAACCTAATATCTGGATAATCGCCTCACTCCGTTTCCATGGCAATTGTGCACGTTTTATACAATGGCGATGGACATTGACATCACCATGACAGATGCCACTTGTGACATTGGCTATTCATGAATGAAATGTTGATGTGAGCGTGCAGGATTTATTATTTATTTTTCCATGTCACATTGAGCTTGCTATCTCTTCTATAAGGAAATCCTTACATTTCACATTTTACTAGACGCTCTTATCCAGAACGACTTACAGGAGCAATTAGGGTTAAGTGCCTTGCTCAAGGGCACATTGGCAAGTTTTTCATCTAGTTGGCTTGGGGATTCGAACCGGCGACATTTTGGTTACAGGCCCAACACTCTTAACTGCTAGGCTGATGCATGCATATGTGTTTGTATGTGTGTGTTGTATAAGAGTGAATGCACTCACTTCCATGTTCATTTGCACAGTCACTGTGGGACCATATGACTGTGTTCTCACCGCGGAGGGCTGGGCCAAACCTGGCTGGACCTTCCCGCTGCTGCCCTGGCGGATGGCAATCCTCTTCCTCCTCTTCCTGAGGAAGACATAGATGCGGATGTACACCAGCAGGGTGACGATGAAGGGCAGGTAGAAGGACACCACCGACGAGTAGATGACAAAGTCAGGGTTGGAGATGGAGCACACCGTCGGGTCGTCTGAGAGAAGAAGAAGAAAACCACTATGTTCAAATTACTAAACAATACACATCAACAACACGTCTCTTTTCAGCACCGCTCGTACGGCCAACTAGCAAGATAACTGTAGTAAGTGTTATCTGTTATTTCCCACACTTAATTTAAAAATGTTTGATACACATTGGTAAAATGCTACCTGCTCAAACCAGGTAACATTGACACATTTGGTTAAATCTCCCATTAAATCCATGGGTTGAGAAGCCTTCCATATTCTGAAAATTGGCCCGTTTCTATTAGTGGCATTGACCCCTTGTTATGGAGTATGCAAATTGCATGTTAGCTCTGTGTTCATTTAGACGTGATTGAACACTGTTTGCTCTAGATTAATAGTGCATGATTCACCACACAAGGACCCTAGGAGGGAGACTGACTGACTAAGACTGGAGCTCCTCTCTTTCCCAGCCTAGTACTACTACCAAACCCTGACTGGAGGTCCTCTCCTTCCCAACCTAGTACTACTACCAAAACCTGACTGGAGGTCCTCTCCTTCCCAGCCTAGTACTACTACCAAAACCTGACTGGAGGTCCTCTCCTTCCCAACCTAGTACTACTACCAAACCCTGACTGGAGGTCCTCTCCTTCCCAACCTAGTACTACTACCAAACCCTGACTGGAGGTCCTCACCTTCCCAACCTAGTACTACTACCAAACCCTGACTGGAGGTCCTCTCCTTCCCAACCTAGTACTACTACCAAACCCTGACTGGAGGTCCCCTCCTTCCCAACCTAGTACTACTACCAAACCCTGACTGGAGGTCCTCTCCTTCCCAGCCTAGTACTACTACCAAACCCTGACTGGAGGTCCTCTCCTTCCCAACCTAGTACTACTACCAAACTGGAGGTCCTCACCTTCCCAACCTAGTACTGGAGGTCCTCACCTTCCCAACCTAGTACTACTACCAAACCCTGACTGGAGGTCCTCACCTTCCCAACCTAGTACTACTACCAAACCCTGACTGGAGGTCCTCACCTTCCCAACCTAGTACTACTACCAAACCCTGACTGGAGCTCCTCTCCTTCCCAACCTAGTACTACTACCAAACCCTGACTGGAGGTCCTCACCTTCCCAGGCTAGTACTACTACCAAACCCTGACTGGAGCTCCTCTCCTTCCAAGCCTACTACTACTACCAAACCCTGACTGGAGCTAAGCAAGTCCCCTGTTCTGGTGTAGTTCACCTGTGGGGTTTAATATCTCACCTGTTCTTCACCTGTGAAGTCTAATATCTCACCTCTTCTGTGGTGTCTGTATAGCAGTATCGAACAGAATTCTGCTTCCATTACCTAATCTTTGAAGGTGTGTCTCATCTGTTCCGTTGACAAAATCCGTCTCAATAGCCACAACGGCCTCAACATGTCCTGTAGATGTCTAAAATGACTGGATGGGCGAAAGCAATGTGGTGGTCACACTCCCAAGCCAACCAAAGGGTTTGGTGGCGCAGCTACCATATTATACCCATCCGATCCTTTCAGATCTATGAGGAAGTAGTACAGGGTTATAGGGCCTTGCTGGCTAGGGGTTCATTTCAAACTGGGCATCCATCTCATCTACACTGGCGTGTCTGACATGTGCAAAGGGGTGTGGGTGCGTCTCACCTGTACTCACGTGTCTCACCTGATGTGTTGAATCCGAACAGAAGAGGGCAGGAGACAGCGAAGGCCAGGATCCACACTGTCGCGATCATGGCCGAGACCCGCTTCCTGGAGCTGTGTGTGGTGTTGTAGAGGACAGGCATCACCACCGCTGTGTACCTGGACATGGCTCACACAGACAATTTGTAAGAGGGAGAAGCCAAAGAAGTTGGAAAGTTAGAGGAAGAAACAAAAGGGGGAGAAAAAAAGTTAGATAAATGAGAAGTTAACAGAAAGAGAAGGAAGCACTAAGACTGCGATGTCAAGACCCACAATGGAACAGCAAACAAAGCGCAAATATTGAAACTGTTTCTGAATTACTCCATTTAACTATTCAGCAATATGACCAGTAAAGCTTTGATTAAAACCTGTATCAACCTTGTGTTATATGCCAATAATGCGTGATGAGCATGTGCAAACAGAGAGAGTAGAGGCGGTGACAGAGAGGGAACAGTAATTAGGGGGCACACCGATTCAGGCACTGATGAGACAACACGTTTCACTACAACCAGCCTACTGCCATCACCATTGTTTAACCACATCAACGTAATTATACATTTTCTTCTCACGCCGAACGTAAAGGGGTGAGGAATAAAGGCCAATGGAAAGGGGGATCCCTAGTCAGTTGTACAACTGAATGCATTCAACTAAAATGTGTCTTCCACATTTAACCCAACCCCTCTGTGTAACGGATTTCCTCCTCTTCGTCTGAGGAGGAGTAAGAATCGGACCAAAGCACAGCGTGGTAAGTGTTCATGATGTAATCTTTAATGAAACGAACTGAACACTGAAATACAAAACAATAAAGTGAACGAACGAAAACCGAAACAGTACCGTGTGGACCAAACACTCACACGGAAAACAAACATCCACAAACCAAAAGTGAAACCCAGGCTACCTAAGTATGATTCTCAATCAGAGACAACTAACACCTGCCTCTGATTGAGAACCATACTAGGCTGAACACAAAAACCAACATAGAAAAACAAACAGACTGCCCACCTCAACTCACGCCCTGACCATACTAAAACAAAGAATAAAATAACAGAACTATGGTCAGAACGTGACACTCTGAATCAGAGAGGTGCGGAGAGCTGCCTTAATCGTCGTCCACGTCTTTGGCGCCCGGGGAACAGTGGGTTAACTGCCTTGCTCAGGGGCAGAACGACAGATTTTTACCTTGTCAGCTCAGGGATTCTATCCAGCTTACCTTTCGAGGTAGGGTAACATAGCACAAAAACACGAGAGAAACAATCAGAGGCTAAAAATAATACTATCCCATTTTCTCTCTCTTACTCTCTCTCCCTCTCTTTTTGCTCATTTTCAAGCTGATCCTAGGACAGGTCAAAAAATGATGTGTGGAAAACAATTTCACAGAACTAGATGACAACAGTGAAGAAGCATTGGGCAAAAGGAATTGGAGCACTTCAGAACACTTCAGGGTTGATCCATGTGGAACTCTGACCCCTGGGCATGCACATCACATTATCAATCAGGTTGTATTTATTTATATATCTTCATACTCTTGGTTTCTCTTAATATCTTTTATTACTAAACACCATAAACTATGTGACATTATGAATGTCTTGCATTTACTGCAAATGCATTGCAATACCACTGTAGTTTTGTGCTTTGAAAGGCACTCTATCAAATATCCTAAGCATACAGTACCAGTCAAAAGTTTGGACACACCTACTCATTCAAGGATTTTTCTTTATTTGTACTATTTTCTACATTGTAGAATAATAGTGAAGACATCAAAACTATGGAATAACACATATGGAATTGAGATTCTTCAAAGTAGCCACCCGTTGTCTTGATGACAGCTTTGCACACTCTTGGCATTCTCTCAACCAGCTTCATGAGGTAGTCACCTGGAATGCATTTCAATTAACAGGTGTGCCTTGTTAAAAGTTAATTTGTGGAATTTCTTTCCTTCTTAATGGGTTTGAGCCAATCAGTTGTGTTGTGACAAGGTAGGGGTGGTATACAGAAGATAGCCCTATTTGGTAAAAGACCAAGTTCATATTATGAAAAGAACAGCTCAATTAAGCAAAGAGAAATGACAGTCCATCATTACTTTAAGACACAAAGGTCAGTCAATCCGGAAAATGTCAAGAACCTTGAACGTTTCTTCAAGTGCAGTCTCAAAAACCATCAAGCGCTTTGATGAAACTGGCTCTCATGAGGACCATCACAGGAAAGGAAGACCCAGAGTTACCTCTGCTGCAGAAGATAAGTTCATTAGAGTTACCAGCATCAGAAATTGCAGCCCAAGTAAATGCTTCACAGAGTTCAAATAACAGACATCTCAACATCAACTGTTCAGAGGAGACTGCGTGAATCAGGCCTTCATGGTCGAATTGCTGCAAAGAAACCACTACTAAAGGATACCAATAATAAGAAGAGACTTGCTTGGGCCATGAAACACGAGCAATGGACATTATTAGACCGGTGGAAATCGGTCGTTTGGTCTGATGAGTCGCAGAGTAGTTGAACGGATGATCTCTGCATGTGTGGTGCTGTTGGAAGACTGTTGGAAAAGCATTACATGTGAAGCTGGTTGAGAGAATGCCAAGAGTGTGCATAGCTGTCATCAAGGTAAAGGGTGGCTACTTTGAATAATCTCAAATATAAAATATATTTTGATTTGTTTAACACTTTTTTGGTTACTACATGATTCCATATGTGTTATTTCATAGTTTTGATGTCTTCACTATTATTCTACAATGTAGAAAATAGTAAAAATAAAGAAAAACACTTGAATGAGTAAGTGTGTCCAAACTTTTGACTGGTACTGTGTATGCCCCCAGTTGCAGGGTAATTCTCTCTGGAAAAAAAACATGATAATAATAAAGTTGCAATGTTTCCTGGGAGAGCAATGATAAATCATTGGGACTGTTGCTGTACTGCATCATTACAATACATACTGTGTACACATGATGCACACTGGACATTTCTCTCTCTCTCTCACACACACACACACACACACACACACACACACACACACACACACACACACACACACACACACACACCAATGTTCAAACGCCCACACACACACACGGCCGCACGCGTGCATATAAACATCCTTCACACCGAGGTGTTAATGATTCACCTGTCAGGACTAAGCTACTAATCAGTCTAAACAAACAAAACACACACACACCTACAGAGAATAACCATACGCCTTCACTCTAAACATATAAACAAACAAGCAAAACACACACACACACACACACACACACACACACACCTACAGAGAATAACCATACGCCTTCACTCTAAACAAACAAGCAAAACACACACACACACACAATGTATTCTGGCCACTGTTTTCCTATTTATTTGATGGTTAAAACTTCTTGCGACTCTCAAACCCGGATCCGGGAGCGTAATCATCGCCTCAAACTAATTAACATAACGCAGCGGACAATATCTTTGCAGTTTTGGAAACGTCAGAGTGTTTTCTATCCAAAGCTGTCAATTATATGCATAGTCGAGCATCTTGTCGTGACAAGATATCCCGTTTAAAACGGGAACGTTTTTTATTCCAAAAATGAAAATACTGCCCCTAGAGTCGCAACATGTTGTGCCCAATGATCGTGTGGGTTCAGCCCCCACAGAGTTGTTAAATATGAACTAAGCAAATAAATAATGTACTTACCCAATGCACACCAACAGTACACGATTAAGTATTTGACAATATCATACAGCACGCTAACCTAAAGGGTACATGCACCTCCATACAGCACGCTAACCTAGAGGGTACAGGCACCTCCATACAGCACGCTAACCTAGAGGGTACAGGCACCTCCATACAGCACGCTAACCTAGAGGGTACAGGCACCTCCATACAGCACGCTAACCTAGAGGGTACATGCACCTCCATACAGCACGCTAACCTAGAGGGTACAGGCACCTCCATACTGCACGCTAACCTAGAGGGTACAGGCACCTCCATACAGCACGCTAACCTAGAGGGTACAGGCACCTCCATACAGCACGCTAACCTAGAGGGTACAGGCACCTCCATACTGCATGCTAACCTAGAGGGTACAGGCACCTCCATACAGCACGCTAACCTAGAGGGTACAGGCACCTCCATACAGCACGCTAACCTAGAGGGTACAGGCACCTCCATACAGCACGCTAACCTAGAGGGTACAGGCACCTCCATACTGCACGCTAACCTAGAGGGTACAGGCACCTCCATACAGCACGCTAACCTAGAGGGTACAGGCACCTCCATACAGCACGCTAACCTAGAGGGTACAGGCACCTCCATACAGCACGCTAACCTAGAGGGTACAGGCACCTCCATACAGCACGCTAACCTAGAGGGTACAGGCACCTCCATACAGCACGCTAACCTAGAGGGTACAGGCACCTCCATACAGCACGCTAACCTAGAGGGTACATGCACCTCCATACAGCACGCTAACCTAGAGGATACAGGCACCTCCATACAGCACGCTAACCTAGAGGGTACAGGCACCTCCATACAGCACGCTAACCTAGAGGGTACAGGCACCTCCATACAGCACGCTAACCTAGAGGGTACAGGCACCTCCATACAGCACGCTAACCTAGAGGGTACAGGCACCTCCATACAGCACGCTAACCTAGAGGGTACAGGCACCTCCATACAGCACGCTAACCTAGAGGGTACAGGCACCTCCATACTGCAAACGCACATAACAAGGTGATCCGAGCCAGCAAATGTTTATGAATGCAATGTTTCTCGTGAGAGTGTTTATAATCAAATATTTAAGGCACACACACCTCACTCCTACTGTATATGTCCATTTCAACACACTTTCAAAACAACAAAAAATAACTCAAGACACGCACACACACTCTCTTACACACACGCTCACAAACAAACGCACAGACACACACACAGACACACAACTAGCCCCTTACCTGTCGATGCTGATAGCACACAGACACACAACTAGCCCCTTACCTGTCGATGCTGATAGCACACAGGTTGAGAATGCTGGCGGTACACATCATGACATCCAGGGTGACAAAGACGTTACAGTACATCCTGCTGAAGAGCCACGCCCCTCCGACCACCTGGACAGGAAACACAGGGTCACATGACACACAATCAAACAGCTTTATCATCAATATCAGTCATCATCATTCATAAACACACACAACATCAAATATATGATTCTCTCTCTCTGTCTCTCTCCCTTCCACAATACAACATGATCGAGAAAAAAAACTCACACACAGTTCAATTATGCCCTCACATTCACACCCTTCACAAGGACAATTACACACTCCCAGTTCCAGCCCACCTCAGCCAGGCAGATAGTGCTGCTCAGACAGGCCTTTCCTTTGTGCACTATAATATGTGGTAACAACTGTCTGACAGAGATGTGTTCTGAGCTGCATCGCCTGACTGCTGGATCTCCTGGTCTTAGATGGGAACACACACAATCACACCCATCCACATGCACCCTTCCTCTCCTTATGGGGTCCAGTCAAACACCCTATGTGATGCTCAGCTCCCTCCCTCCCTCAAACAACCCAGGTGGACCCTCACTTCCAAATACCCTCCCACCCCATCCCTGGTCCCCCCCCGCACCCAGGTGGACCCTCACCTCCAAATACCCTCCCTCCCCATCCCGGGTCCCCCCACCCCCCACCCAGGTGGACCCGCACCTTCAAATACCCTGCCTCCCATCCCTGGTCCCCCCCACACCCAGGTGGACCCTCACCTCCAGGTAGACAGCCCAGGGCATGACCAGTGAGGCCACCAGCAGGTCAGCTACAGCCAGGCTCACCACCAGGTAGTTGGTGGTGGTCTGGAGGGACCTCTCTCGCACCACAGCCAGACACACCAGCACGTTGCCAAACATGATGGCCAGGATGAGCAGGGAATACAGCATGGCGTAGTAGTTACACTCTGTATCCTCCTCCCAACCACCAGAGGAATTCCCATGGAGGAGGTCTTCCCGAATCCCTTCCGAGTCATTCCAGAAGAAGCGTTCAGTGACGCGAAACATTGCCATGGAGACGTCTCGGTGACATGGGAGAGGGGCTGGGTGAGAGACCTGCATGGGAGAGAGGGACAGGGACGGAGCTGATCCCATTACAACCACTAAGAGAAAGCTCCATACACGTCATATGAGATGTCCTCCCCATAGGGAAACTCTGAGTCACATCACCATGATCAAGATCTACCCTCAGAGGGCAGTTTATTAGGTACACCACCCTGTTCACGAAAAGGGTTGTTCCTACAGACGTGGTCGTGGCTTGCTATATAAAGCAGGCAGACAGGCATCGAGGAATTCAGTTACTGATTGACTGAACGTTAGAATGGGCAAAACAAGTGACCTAAGCGACTTTGAGCGTGGTATGACAGTTGGTGCCAGGCGTGCCAGATCCAGTATCTCAGAAACTGCGGCCTTCTGGGCTTTTCATGCATGACAGTGTCTAGTGTTTCCTGAGAATGGTGCGACAAACAAAAAAACATCCAGCCAGTAGCAGTCCTGTGGGCTCGTTGACGAGAGGTTTAAGGAGAATGGAAAGAATCATGCAAGCTAACAGGTGGGCCACAAACAGACAAATAATGGCACAGTACAACAGTGGTGTTCAGAACGGCATCTCGGAACGTACAACTCATCAGTCCTACTGCAGCAGACGACCACACGGCTCCAGTGGGCACAAGATCCCCAGCACTGGACAATTGAGGAATGGAAAAACATCACCTGGTCCAAGGAATCCTAGTTCCTGCTGCGTCATGCTGAGTCAGGATTTGGCGTAAGCAGCATGAGTCCTTGGCCCCATCTTACCTGGTGTCAACGGTACAGGCTGTTGGCAGTGGAGTAATGGTGTGGGGAATGTTTCCTGGCACACATTAGGTCCTTTGATACCAATTGAGCAACGTTTCCATGCCCCGAGAATTCAGACTGTTCTGGATGCAAAGGAGTGTACCTGGTAAAGTGGTCACTGAGTGTATATTCGATATTGAATACACATAAGGTTGACGTTTGTTGTCATAAGTCTTGTCCTGGAGGCAGAACTGAGCGATTTCCACTAAATAGGCCAGCTGCAAAGCCAAAATTGGCTATATCGTAAAAATGTGCTTAATTTAAGGTTAGGCATTAGGGTTAGCAGTGTGATTAGGGTCTGGTTTAAAATGAGATTTTATAACTTTGTGCTCACTCTGCAGAGCTGCCTCCATCTCAAAAAATGCCACCCTGCACAAATATATGGCAACCATTCCCCATTCAGAACACACTATCCCTCTCTCACATCTGATATAAAGCCATCACATATGATAGTGTCACCTACACAATGAGGCCATCGCAGCAAACACAAAACACAATATCCTCCAGAGAATGACAGGCCATGGTCAGAGGGACGTAATCTCAGACTCCCAGCAGAAAGAAATCTTATCGTCTTAATGACAAAATAAATGACTTCTCAGTCTTTACAATAAAACGTTACTGTTGTTATTCACTTTAAATTTCCAGCAGTTTAACAGCTTAATGTCAGAGATGTGTATTTGATGAAGGCTGGTAGAGGTTAAGAGGTTAAGTTATTGTTTTCTGCTGGACCACTGCAGCAGACACATAGTTGGTTGGCACTATCATCAATCTCATTTTATTGAAACTATTCACTTTTTAATTTAAAAAAAGGATGATTTCCCACTCATCCCCAACAGTCATGTCTTATTGCCTTTGGCCTGTTACGGTAAATCCTCGCCACCAGAGAGAGCTAATCACTCCCTAGATGGCGGTGTCTCTCTCTCTCTCACTTTCTCTCTCAGCAAAATGGTAATGCCTACACCTGTGCAGTCCAAATACACACTTCAAGCATGAAGTACCTTTGTTGTACCTGGCCCAGTGGTAGGTAGATTAAGTTAACCTATAAAAACCTTTCAGCTAAATTCATTTAACCTATCCAGACCTTTCAGATCAGCAGGGGGTGTGCACAAGGGCAGAAGAAAGGGAGTGGATTGGAAGTTGGAAACTTACAACTTGTCTCCTTCCTGGTGATGCCCCTTCAACCCTCCTCTCCCCTCATATTCCTCCCTCCTCTCCCCTCATATTCTACCCTCCTCTCCCCTCGTATTCCTTCCTCCCCTCCTCTAACCTCGTATTCTTTCCTCCCCCCTCTCCCCTCCCTCATATTCTTTCCTCCCCTCCCTCTTAATCTTTCCTCCCCTCCCTCGTATTCTTCCTCCCCTACTCTCCCCTGCCCTTGTAGTCTTCCCTCCCCTCGTATTCTTACCTTCTCTCCCCTCGTATTCTTTCCTCCTCTCCCCTCAAATTCATACCTCTTCTGCCCTCGTATTCTAACCTCCCCTCCCCTCGTATTCTTACCTCCTCTGCCCTCGTATTGTTACCTCCTCTCCTCTCCCCCCATATTGTTTCCTCCTCTCCCCTCGTATTGTTTCCTTCTCTCCCCTCGTATTGTTTCCTCCTCTCCCCTCGTATTGTTACCTCCTCTCCCCTCGTATTGTTTCCTCCTCTCCCCTCGTATTGTTACCTCCTCTCCCCTCGTATTGTTTCCCTCTCTCCCCTCGTATTGTTACCTCCTCTCCCCTCGTATTGTTTCCTCCCCTCCCCTCGTATTGTTTCCTCCTCCCCCTCGTATTGTTTCCTCCTCTCCCCTCGTATTGTTACCTCCTCTCCCTCGTATTGATTCCCTCTCTCCCCTCGTATTGTTTCCTCCTCTCCCCATCGTATTGTTTCCCTCTCTCCTCGTATTGTTTCCTCCCCTCCCCTCGTATTGTTTCCCTCTCTCCCCTCGTATTGTTTCCTCCTCTCCCCTCGTATTGTTACCTCCTCTCCCCTCGTATTGTTTCCTCCCCTCCCCTCGTATTATTTCCCTCTCTCCCCTCGTATTGTTTCCCTCTCTCCCCTCGTATTGTTTCCTCCCCTCCCCTCGTATTGTTACCTCCTCTCCTCTCATATTGTTTCCCTCTCTCCCCTCGTATTGTTTCCTCCTCTCCCCTCGTATTATTTCCCTCTCTCCCCTCGTATTGTTTCCCTCTCTCCCCTCGTATTGTTTCCTCCCCTCCCCTCGTATTGTTACCTCCTCTCCTCTCATATTGTTTCCCTCTCTCCTCGTATTGTTTCCTCCTCTCCCCTCGTATTGTTTCCTCCTCTCCTCGTATTGTTTCCTCCTCTACCCTCGTATTGTTTCCTCCTCTCCTCGTATTGTTTCCTCCTCTCCCCTCGTATTGTTACCTCCTCTCCCCTCGTATTGTTTCCCTCTCTCCCCTCGTATTGTTTCCTCCTCTCCCCTCGTATTGTTTCCTCCTCTCCCCTCGTATTGTTTCCTCCTCTCCCCTCGTATTGTTACCTCCTCTCCCCTCGTATTGTTTCCTCCTCTCCCCTCGTATTGTTTCCTCCACCCCCTCGTATTGTTTCCTCCTCTCCCCTCGTATTGTTACCTCCTCCCCCCTCGTATTGTTTCCTCCTCTCCCCTCGTATTGTTACCTCCTCTCCCCTCGTATTGTTTCCTCCTCTCCCCTCGTATTGTTTCCTCCTCTCCCCTCGTATTGTTACCTCCTCTCCCCTCGTATTGTTTCCCTGTCTCCCCTCGTATTGTTATCTCCTCTCCCCTCGTATTGTTACCTCCTCTCCCCTCGTATTGTTTCCTCCTCTCCCCTCGTATTGTTTCCTTCTCTCCCCTCGTAATGTTTCCTCCTCTCCCCTCGTATTGTTTCCTCCTCTCCCCTCGTATTGTTACCTCCTCTCCCCTCGTATTGTTTCCCTCTCTCCCCTCGTATTGTTATCTCCTCTCCCCTCGTGTTGTTTCCTCCTCTCCCCTCGTATTGTTTCCTCCACCCCCTCGTATTGTTTCCTCCTCTCCCCTCGTATTGTTACCTCCTCTCCCCTCGTATTGTTTCCTCCTCTCCCCTCGTATTGTTTCCCTCTCTCCCCTCTAATTGTTACCTCCTCTCCCCTCGTATTGTTTCCTCCTCTCCCCTCGTATTGTTTCCTCCTCCCCCCTCGTATTGTTTCCTCCTCTCCCCTCGTATTGTTACCTCCTCTCCCCTCGTATTGTTTCCCTCTCTCCCCTCGTATTGTTACCTCCTCTCCCCTCCCCTCGTATTGTTTCCCTCTCTCCCCTCGTATTGTTTCCTCCTCTCCCCTCGTATTGTTACCTCCTCTCCCCTCGTATTGTTTCCTCCCCTCCCCTCGTATTATTTCCCTCTCTCCCCTCGTATTGTTTCCCTCTCTCCCCTCGTATTGTTTCCTCCCCTCCCCTCGTATTGTTACCTCCTCTCCCCTCGTATTGTTTCCCTCTCTCCCCTCGTATTGTTTCCTCCTCTCCCCTCGTATTGTTTCCTTCTCTCCCCTCGTATTGTTTCCTCCTCTCCCCTCGTATTGTTTCCTCCTCTCCCCTCGTATTGTTTCCTCCACCCCCTCGTATTGTTTCCTCCTCTCCCCTCGTATTGTTACCTCCTCCCCCCTCGTATTGTTCCCTCCTCTCCCCTCGTATTGTTACCTCCTCTCCCCTCGTATTGTTTCCTCCTCTCCTCTCGTATTGTTTCCTCCTCTCCCCTCGTATTGTTACCTCCTCTCCCCTCGTATTGTTTCCCTCTCTCCCCTCGTATTGTTATCTCCTCTCCCCTCGTATTGTTACCTCCTCTCCCCTCGTATTGTTTCCTCCTCTCCCCTCGTATTGTTTCCTTCTCTCCCCTCGTATTGTTTCCTCCTCTCCCCTCGTATTGTTTCCTCCTCTCCCCTCGTATTGTTACCTCCTCTCCCCTCGTATTGTTATCTCCTCTCCCCTCGTGTTGTTTCCTCCTCTCCCCTCGTATTGTTTCCTCCTCTCCCCTCGTATTGTTTCCTCCTCTCCCCTCGTATTGTTTCCCTCTCTCCCTCGTATTGTTTCCTCCTCTCCCCTCGTATTGTTACCTCCTCTCCCTCGTATTGTTTCCTCCTCTCCCCTCGTATTGTTACCTCCTCTCCCCTCGTATTGTTTCCTCCTCTCCCTCGTATTGTTTCCTCCTCTCCCTCGTATTGTTTCCTCCTCTCCCCTCGTATTGTTTCCTCCTCTCCCCTCGTATTGTTACCTCCTCTCCCCTCGTATTGTTTCCTCCTCTCCCCTCGTATTGTTACCTCCTCTCCCCTCGTATTGTTTCCTCCTCTCCCCTCGTATTGTTTCCTCCTCTCCCCTCGTATTGTTTCCTCCTCTCCCCTCGTATTGTTTCCTCCTCTCCCCTCGTATTGTTACCTCCTCTCCCCTCGTATTGTTACCTCCTCTCCCCTCGTATTGTTTCCTCCTCTCCTCTCGTATTGTTTCCTCCTCTCCCCTCGTATTGATTCCTCCTCTCCTCTCGTATTGTTTCCTCCTCCCCTCGTATTGTTTCCTCCTCTCCCCTCGTATTGTTTCCTCCTCTCCTCTCGTATTGTTTCCTCCTCTCCCCTCGTATTGTTTCCTCCCCTCCCCTCGTATTGTTACCTCCTCTCCTCTCATATTGTTTCCCTCTCTCCTCGTATTGTTTCCTCCTCTCCCCTCGTATTATTTCCCTCTCTCCCCTCGTATTGTTTCCCTCTCTCCCCTCGTATTGTTTCCTCCCCTCCCCTCGTATTGTTACCTCCTCTCCTCTCATATTGTTTCCCTCTCTCCCCTCGTATTGTTTCCTCCTCTCCCCTCGTATTGTTTCCTCCTCTCCCCTCGTATTGTTTCCTCCTCTACCCTCGAATTGTTTCCTCCTCTCCCCTCGTATTGTTACCTCCTCTCCCCTCGTATTGTTTCCCTCTCTCCCCTCGTATTGTTTCCTCCTCTCCCTCGTATTGTTTCCTCCTCTCCCCTCGTATTGTTTCCTCCTCTCCCTCGTATTGTTACCTCCTCTCCCCTTGTATTGTTTCCTCCTCTCCCCTCGTATTGTTTCCTCCACCCCCTCGTATTGTTTCCTCCTCTCCTCGTATTGTTACCTCCTCCCCCTCGTATTGTTTCCTCCTCTCCCCTCGTATTGTTACCTCCTCTCCCCTCGTATTGTTTCCTCCTCTCCCCTCGTATTGTTTCCTCCTCTCCCTCGTATTGTTACCTCCTCTCCCCTCGTATTGTTTCCCTGTCTCCCCTCGTATTGTTATCTCCTCTCCTCGTATTGTTACCTCCTCTCCCTCGTATTGTTTCCTCCTCTCCCCTCGTATTGTTTCCTTCTCTCCCCTCGTAATGTTTCCTCCTCTCCCCTCGTATTGTTTCCTCCTCTCCCCTCGTATTGTTACCTCCTCTCCCCTCGTATTGTTTCCTCTCTCCCCTCGTATTGTTATCTCCTCTCCCCTCGTGTTGTTTCCTCCTCTCCCCTCGTATTGTTTCCTCCACCCCCTCGTATTGTTTCCTCCTCTCCCTCGTATTGTTACCTCCTCTCCCCTCGTATTGTTTCCTCCTCTCCCCTCGTATTGTTTCCTCCTCTCCCCTCGTATTGTTTCCTCCTCTCCCCTCGTATTGTTTCCTCCTCTCCCCTCGTATTGTTACCTCCTCTCCCTCGTATTGTTTCCTCCTCTCCCCTCGTATTGTTACCTCCTCTCCTCGTATTGTTTCCTCCTCTCCCCTCGTATTGTTTCCTCCTCTCCCCTCGTATTGTTTCCTCCTCTCCCTCGTATTGTTTCCTCCTCTCCCCTCGTATTGTTACCTCCTCTCCCTCGTATTGTTACCTCCTCTCCCCTCGTATTGTTTCCTCCTCTCCTCTCGTATTGTTTCCTCCTCTCCTCGTATTGATTCCTCCTCTCCTCTCGTATTGTTTCCTCCTCTCCCCTCGTATTGTTTCCTCCTCTCCCTCGTATTGTTTCCTCCTCTCCTCTCGTATTGTTTCCTCCTCTCCTCTCGTATTGTTTCCTCCTCTCCCCTCGTATTGTTTCCTCCTCTCCCTCGTATTGTTTCCTCCCCTCGTATTGTTTCCTCCTCGTATTGTTTCCTCCTCTCCCCTCGTATCGTTTCCTCCTCTCCCCTCGTATTGTTTCCTCCTCTCCTCGTATTGTTTCCTCCTCTCCCCTCGTATTGTTTCCTCCTCTCCCTCGTATTGTTTCCTCCACTCCCTCGTATTGTTTCCTCCTCTCCCCTCGTATTGTTTCCTCCTCTCCCTCGTATTGTTTCCTCCTCTCCCCTCGTATTGTTTCCTTCTCTCCCCTCGTATTATTTCCCTCTCTCCCCTCGTATTGTTTCCTCCTCTCCCCTCGTATTGTTTCCTCCCCTCCCTCGTATTCTTTCCTCCTCTCCCCTCGTATTGTTTCCTCCTCTCCCCTTGTATTGTTTCCTCCCCTCCCCTCGTATTCTTTCCTCCCCTCCCCTCGTATTATTTCCTCCCCTCCCCTCGTATTGTTTCCTCCCCTCCCCTCGTATTCTTTCCTCCCCTCCCTCGTATTGTTTCCTCCTCTCCCCTCGTATTGTTTCCTCCTCTCCCCTCGTATTGTTTCCTTCTCTCCCTCGTATTGTTTCCTCCCCTCCCCTCGTATTCTTTCCTCCCCTCCCCTCCCCTCGTATTGTTTCCTCCTCTCCCCTCGTATTGTTTCCTCCCCTCCCCTCGTATTCTTTCCTCCCCTCCTCGTATTCTTTCCTCCCCTCCCTCGTATTCTTACCTCCTCTCCCCTCGTATTGTTTCCTCCTCTCCCCTCGTATTGTTTCCTCCTCTCCCCTCGTATTGTTTCCTCCCCTCGTATTGTTTCCTCCCCTCGTATTGTTTCCTCCTCTCCCCTCGTATCGTTTCCTCCTCTCCCCTCGTATTGTTTCCTCCTCTCCCCTCGTATTGTTTCCTCCTCTCCCCTCGTATTGTTTCCTCCTCTCCCCTCGTATTGTTTCCTCCACTCCCCTCGTATTGTTTCCTCCCCTCGTATTGTTTCCTCCCCTCGTATTGTTTCCTCCTCTCCCCTCGTATTGTTTCCTCCTCTCCCCTCGTATTGTTTCCTCCTCTCCCCTCGTATTGTTTCCTCCTCTCCCCTCGTATTGTTTCCTCCTCTCCCCTCGTATTGTTTCCTTCTCTCCCCTCGTATTATTTCCCTCTCTCCCCTCGTATTGTTTCCTCCTCTCCCCTCGTATTGTTTCCTCCCCTCCCTCGTATTCTTTCCTCCTCTCCCCTCGTATTGTTTCCTCCTCTCCCCTCGTATTGTTTCCTCCCCTCCCCTCGTATTCTTTCCTCCCCTCCCCTCGTATTATTTCCTCCCCTCCCCTCGTATTGTTTCCTCCCCTCCTCGTATTCTTTCCTCCCCTCCCCTCGTATTGTTTCCTCCTCTCCCCTCGTATTGTTTCCTCCTCTCCCCTCGTATTGTTTCCTCCTCTCCCCTCGTATTGTTTCCTTCTCTCCCCTCGTATTGTTTCCTCCCCTCCCCTCGTATTCTTTCCTCCCTCCCCTCCCCTCGTATTGTTTCCTCCCCTCCCCTCGTATTCTTTCCTCCCCTCCCCTCGTATTCTTTCCTCCCCTCCCCTCGTATTCTTACCTCCTCTCCCCTCGTATTGTTTCCTCCTCTCCCCTCGTATTGTTTCCTCCTCTCCTCGTATTGTTTCCTCCTCTCCCCTCGTATTATTTCCTCCTCTCCTCTCGTATTCTTTCCTCCCCTCCCCTCGTATTCTTACCTCCTCTCCCCTCGTATTGTTTCCTCCTCTCCCCTCGTATTCTTACCTCCTCTCCCCTCGTATTATTTCCTCCCCTCCCCTCGTATTCTTTCCTCCCCTCCCCTCGTATTCTTACCTCCTCTCCCCTCGTATTGTTTCCTCCTCTCCCCTCGTATTGTTTCCTCCTCTCCCCTCGTATTGTTTCCTCCCCTCCCCTCGTATTCTTTCCTCCCCTCCCCTCGTATTGTTTCCTCCCCTCCCTCGTATTCTTTCCTCCCCTCCCCTCGTATTCTTTCCTCCCCTCCCCTCGTATTGTTTCCTCCTCTCCCCTCGTATTGTTTCCTCCTCTCCCCTCGTATTGTTTCCTCCTCTCCCCTCGTATTGTTTCCTTCTCTCCCCTCGTATTGTTTCCTCCCCTCCCCTCGTATTCTTTCCTCCCCTCCCCTCGTATTGTTTCCTCCTCTCCCCTCGTATTGTTTCCTCCTCTCCCCTCGTATTGTTTCCTCCTCTCCCCTCGTATTGTTTCCTCCTCTCCCCTCGTATTGTTTCCTCCTCTCCCCTCGTATTGTTTCCTCCCCTCGTATTGTTTCCTCCACTCCCCTCGTATTGTTTCCTCCCATTGTATTGTTTCCTCCCCTCGTATTGTTTCCTCCTCTCCCCTCGTATTGTTTCCTCCTCTCCCCTCGTATTGTTTCCTCCTCTCCCCTCGTATTGTTTCCTCCTCTCCCCTCGTATTGTTTCCTCCTCTCCCCTCGTATTGTTTCCTCCTCTCCCCTCGTATTATTTCCCTCTCTCCCCTCGTATTGTTTCCTCCTCTCCCCTCGTATTGTTTCCTCCCCTCCCCTCGTATTCTTTCCTCCTCTCCCCTCGTATTGTTTCCTCCTCTCCCCTCGTATTGTTTCCTCCCCTCCCCTCGTATTCTTTCCTCCCCTCCCCTCGTATTGTTTCCTCCCCTCCCCTCGTATTCTTTCCTCCCCTCCCCTCGTATTCTTTCCTCCCTCCCCTCGTATTGTTTCCTCCTCTCCCCTCGTATTGTTTCCTCCTCCCCTCGTATTCTTTCCTCCTCTCCCCTCGTATTGTTTCCTTCTCTCCCCTCGTATTGTTTCCTCCCCTCCCCTCGTATTCTTTCCTCCCCTCCCCTCCCCTCGTATTGTTTCCTCCTCTCCCCTCGTATTGTTTCCTCCCCTCCCCTCGTATTCTTTCCTCCCCTCCCCTCGTATTCTTTCCTCCCCTCCCCTCGTATTCTTACCTCCTCTCCCCTCGTATGGTTTCCTCCTCTCCCCTCGTATTGTTTCCTCCTCTCCCCTCGTATTGTTTCCTCCTCTCCCCTCGTATTGTTTCCTCCTCTCCCTCGTATTATTTCCTCCTCTCCCCTCGTATTATTTCCTCCTCTCCTCTCGTATTCTTTCCTCCCCTCCCCTCGTATTCTTACCTCCTCTCCCTCGTATTGTTTCCTCCTCTCCCCTCGTATTCTTACCTCCTCTCCCCTCGTATTATTTCCTCCTCTCCCTCGTATTCTTTCCTCCCCTCCCCTCGTATTCTTACCTCCTCTCCCCTCGTATTGTTTCCTCCTCTCCCTCGTATTCTTTCCTCCCCTCCCCTCGTATTCTTTCCTCCCCCCCTCGTATTCTTACCTCCTCTCCCCTCGTATGGTTTCCTCCTCTCCCTCGTATTGTTTCCTCCTCTCCCCTCGTATTGTTTCCTCCTCTCCCCTCGTATTGTTTCCTCCTCTCCCCTCGTATTATTTCCTCCTCTCCCCTCGTATTATTTCCTCCTCTCCTCTCGTATTCTTTCCTCCCCTCCCCTCGTATTCTTACCTCCTCTCCCCTCGTATTGTTTCCTCCTCTCCCCTCGTATTCTTACCTCCTCTCCCCTCGTATTATTTCCTCCTCTCCCCTCGTATTCTTTCCTCCCCTCCCCTCGTATTCTTACCTCCTCTCCCCTCGTATTGTTTCCTCCTCTCCCTCGTATTGTTTCCTCCTCTCCCTCGTATTCTTACCTCCTCTCCCCTCGTATTGTTTCCTCCTCTCCCCTCGTATTGTTTCCTCCTCTCCCCTCGTATTGTTTCCTCCTCTCCCCTCGTATTGTTACCTCCTCTCCCCTCGTATTGTTTCCTCCTCTCCTCTCCCCTCGTATTGTTTCCTCCTCTCCCCTTGTATTGTTTCCTCCTCTCCTCTCCCCTCGTATTGTTTCCTCCTCTCCCCTCGTATTGTTTCCTCCTCTCCCCTCGTATTGTTTCCTCCTCTCCCCTCGTATTATTTCCTCCTCTCCTCTTCTTCTTTCACCTCCCCTCCTCTTCCCTTCTCTCCCTTCCCTCTTCTCCTCAAGTTTTGTGGTCCCACAGAGCTCCCATTACTCCCCATCCCCACCATACTAGCCTTGCTGTTCCAGACTCATATTTGCGTATTCCTCCCCTCGTATTGCTGTAATAAAGCAGGTGTTTGGAGGATATATTGGCACGGTTTGCGAGCCCTCGACTTCATCTTGAGCCTAACAAGACCCATGCAAATATATCCTCCAAACACCGCCTTATCACTTAATTATGTCTATGGTCTAGTTCCTGATCATGTACTGAGATTGAACAGACCCAACCAGAGTCTACGGGGAGGGAGCTCTTCCATCAGCATGTAGACATGGTGACTCAGAGTGCTCATGGTGACTGGGGCTGCACACTTCCTGTTCTCTGATAATAAACACCTCTATCATGGGAAATGTGGAACGAAAATACAGCAATGCAGCGTGGGTCTGCGTGTGTTCGAGACAGAGAAAAAGAAAGACATATTTTGGCAGAGTGTGTGTCTCTTTGACACACATGCACACACACAAGCGCACACATACACGCTTGGGAACAGAGCAGGTCATGTTTGTCCTGTTGTTGGCTCAGGTTGTGCTTAAGGTGCCAATGTACTTGGACATGTAGCAATAACACCGACCTCCATCAGACGGCACACACACACTGCAATTACAGGTTTACATAAAGGTTTTGACCTGAGAAGAATGACTGGACTTACAGAGCAGTAGGCATCAAAAGCATTTATCCAAGAATACATTGCTAATAGACATATGTAATCTGGTTATCAAAAATAAAGGCGTTAGACATTATTCTGATAGCCTATATCACGATGATTGACTCCTAATCAGTCAGTATCACTGGAAATGTTCAATTATCAAATCAGTTTGACTGTACGAGGGGGGAGGACTGTACAATTTGGGGATGCTATCTCCCACCTGCAGTTCTTGAAATAATTGATATTTATCTGAACAATTTTTCCTGTTGTTTATTAAGACATCCTCGTGCCTGTTAGAAATATGCACCTCTGAGAAATTCATTATAACATTTTATAGTTAATATACATATTATGTCAATTGAAATGTTGTCACGCTGCCTTTCCTTCAATTTTTGTGAATGAGAAAATGTGTTCCATTTGACGTGCAAGGCAGACGACACCTTCGCCTCTAGTGAACCACTGGGCACACACTGGTTGAATCAACGTTGTTTCCACGTCATTTCCTTAGAACCAACGTGGAAAAGACGTTGAATAGGGGTCAGTCCCTGATACCTAAACCACAATCACGTGTGGGGAGTATATCAAGCCAACATGCATCCCCAAATGGAACACATACAATGAAAATTGGTAAAAGTCGGCATAAAGTTTTTAAAAATCATTGAAAGTCATGCATCAAGTAGGCTGGGCTAGAATAAACAAACACAAAAACAATCCTGGATGTAAAACGTTTAAGCATCAGAACAAGACTTGGCAGGTGACCATAACAACCCCAACATGAATCTAAACCTTTATTATGTGTGCGCCAAAAACAGACAGTCTTACCTGTTAGGCTTTCCCAGCGCCGAATGCACGAGGTGCCATCGCGGAATCTGTCGGTTGAAAGGTAAAAGTTGTCCGGTCTGTTTTTATGCACTCCAACCGTACCCAGGGCTGTGAGGCGCCCATTCTCCGCGCGCTCTGAGTCAGAGAGCCCAGAGACGGAGCCTCATTAATGCACAAGACTATAAATACTCACCCACTCCGATTGACTATTTGTCCCTTGAGTTATTCCAGCAAAGCAACTGGTTCACTTGTCCCTTTTGATCTCTCGAGTTGTGCACGAGACTGCATCTCGGAACGTGATGTAGGCAACTAGGCTCGATGAAAATGAGCTTAAAGTGTGATTAGTAGGCTAATGGTGGTGGTGGTTCATCTACCTGGTAATTACAAGTCATGTTCAAGCAAATGTACTATTTAGGCCTATATAAGTTTTCTTAATGTAATACAGTTATATGGTTGACGCTAATTAGGCTATTGGGATTGAAGAAAACAAATCATAAAATGAACAATGCCCTATGGGGGCCTAAAGTACATTCATAAACATTAGTAAAATGCCCGTGTAGAAGTCGATGGAAAAATGCATGACAGCTTAGTTTACATCAGGCTGCAGGTCCAAACATCCCATTACTGACAACTGTTTTTTTAGGGGAAAGAGCGCGGGAGACATTTATTGCGTGATTGTTGGTGCGGGTGCCATTAAAGAGCAAATGTCCGGTGTGGCTCACTTGATAGAGCATGGCGTTTGCAAAGCCGGAGTTGTGGGTTCGTTTCCCACGTGGGACCAGTACAAAAATGAGCGCACTTTCTAATCGCTATGGATAAGCGCGTCTGCTAATTATCTGAAATGTCTTAAAACACACCCCATCTGAGACGAACTCATTCAACATGTGGTTAAGAAGTCGGTTCTGCGTGAGCCATTGATTATTTTTATCTTAAAAAAATATATAAAACTTCACTCCAGTGTGCAGATTCATTGAAATCCCCCAAATAAATCTTCACAGGTAGTGAGAGGTAACGACCAGATGAAAATGTGCTGTGGGGGAGGGGGCTGGTCCAAAATAGGGGAGGGTTGTCAAACTTATATTTTTGGCTTTGGGGAGGGTTGCGTGTTTTTTGGGGGGCACAAGGGAGGGTAGTGCGTTTTTTCCCTAGTTTACATTTGCTTTTCTGCTCATATTTTCCCGATTAACAATGGCTTGGCTTACTTTTGTTATATCCTAAAAAAGTTAAGAAACATTTGTGAAGGTTTGGTATGGCTATTATTAGGCTTTGGCTACTGTAGGCTTATGATAAGAAGGCAGTGCACACCGTTGTTCAACTGATTGACAGATTAACTTGAGTTGAGGAAGACTGTTTCAGACCTAACAGAGTTACTCCTATCTAACAATAATGGTTATCTTTATACAAAATAGTCAGATAGAAAATTAGCCAATTACCCTCCTTCTGTATGTCTTTATCTATATTTTATTTAACTAGGCAAGTCAGTTAAGAACAAATTCTTATTTTCAACGACGGCCTAGAAACAGTGGGTTTCAGGGTCAAAACGACAGATTTGTACCTTGTTAGCTCAGGGATTTGAACTTGCAACCATTACTAGTCTAACGCTCTAACCACTAGGCTACGCTGCCGCCCATAGCAGACTTAGTAGCCGTCTGACATAAAGACATTTCTTTATGCTGGTGGCATCTCTCTCTCTCTATATATATATGTATATGTATATATATATATAACATAGGAATATCACACAGTATACACCAGTGGCGGCTGCTGAGGGGAAAACAGCTCATTATAATGTCTGGAACAGAGTAAATGGAATGGAACCTGTAAACCATGTGTTTGATGGATTTGATACTATTCCACTCCAGCCATTACCATGAGCCTGTCCTCCCCAATTAAGGTGCCACCAACCTCCTGTGGTGGACACCTAAACCTATAGGCCCTGGCATGTAATGTCCTGATACATTTAGTGATCAAATCACTGACAGCTGAACCGTGAGGTGGACAATTATTGTTTGAGGAAAGTAACCAAAATATTAAAATAGGCTAAAAAGTTTAGCATATATTACACATTGAAACACAAGGAATAGTGTTCTTATCATTTGTTATAGGCTGTTTAAGGACACGTAAATGTGGCTCATTTGGCCAACATCCATCTTTTATTAATAAAGCTGGCTACACCAGGTTGGATCTGAATGCATATGGATGCCCATAACATTTCGCTAATGTCTGGTAAATTAAAATCTTCCCTGTCATGTTGTCCGGCGCCAACTTTTCCTAAAGTACACTCTGAAATGGCATATTGTCTTCATGAAGATTTTAGAATATCCACATTAAAATCTGTGGCCAACTGGATGGAAACCTAGCTATAGACACACCAAGCCAGTGTCCTAGTCCACTGTCACTTTGATTGTGCTGCACATCATGGTTAAGAATAAGATTCCAACCAAAAAAGCTTGTAAGAATTGTACTTAAATTCCCCCAAATACTCATCTTGAGGTTGAGCATTTTTTGTCTCTATCTCTGTAATTGTATATGTATTTATGTAAAACAAATAGGGATCACAATGGAAATAAGTCCCAGACTTTATTGTGCAATACCAGTCACTTAAAAAAAAATATTTAAAAAAAAACTGACAAAAAAAATAAAATCAATCAATCCAAACTGTGCAGCGGCTAATTGATTAATGGAAAGAGACATCTGTTACAAAACACCAAAACGTTTAATGACATTCAGAGATTGTCAAGCCAAGCCTTCTATACTGGGTAAGCCTACAAGGTAGGGAGTGATGTATTTTCTGTTAGTCCAGATTGACAGACGACTTATTGTGGTGTTGAAAACACAAACCATGATATTGAAGTGCCCGAAGTTAATATGCTTTGTTTATTGGTTTTGTGGTGCATTGGCTCAGAAATCTGTTGGTGGAAAATTTGTTCCATATATTTTACACAATTATAAATATGGCATCAAAATTTTTAAAATCTGATTTCCCCCGAGCTGATCATTGTCTGCAACTGGCTCTGATCGTAGTGTAATAAACATGCAGTGAGAGTGAGCTCTTCTGTGGTGGTCGGCGAACCCTCAACCTTCTGGCCCGTAGCCCTGCGTGGCATCGGCTGTGCCGCAAAAGCATCCTGAAGAGAAAAAGTAGATATCCACACTTATAAACAAAGGGTTGCTACAGTTATTATTAGTTGTGGTCGTAAACATTATTTTTGGTTAATTCTATGAGAGGGGAGGGTGTTCAATTTGGGGAGGAGGCCGTTGATTTTTTCATGACACCTTGAGTTGTTTATTGGGTTAGCCTAACTGTTAGAACTGACTGAAACAAAAGTTACCAGAACCTTCTAGCAAAATGTTCTGTCTGTGTCTAGTGTGTGTTCTGTTAGAAACACAAGAGAGAAGTAGCCAACCTGAAAAGCTCAAGGTCTGTTCAGGACATACAGAACAGGGTATGCAGCGTCAGTATAACTCTAGAGCAAATAGTTGATCATTTTTTGTCCGCTAATTCAAGACTAATAAAGGCCCAATGCATTGCTTGTTTTTTTTTTCTTCTAAAAAAAATAATTGAAATGTTTATTTGAATGTTTCTGCACCCGCAGCACCCCTACTTCCTGCAACCTCATGCAGTAAATGATGAATCATTTCCCCCCCTTATTACACACCATCACTATGCATTAGAGGAAATGAGCAGGCTTCAACCCTAAATGAATGGGTATGAGAAAGATTGACAGCATCTAATTATATTTTCAGAGGCCTTTTGTCCTGATGATGAATTATGCTGTATGCTGCACAGCAGTGGTCTATGAGTGGGAGGTGAGACGAGAAAGACAGGAGCCAAGGAAAGAGAAAAGAGAATTGGAAAAGGCATTTTAGAGTCTAGAGCCAGATCCACACTTGATACATGCACTGTAGACTATCAGCCCCCAAAGCAGCGAGAGAGAGAGATGCAGAGAGAAATCTCTCAATCTTCTCCAACATGGTTTTCAAATCAAATTTGATTGGTCACATACACATATTCAGCAGATGTTATTGTGGGTGTAGCGAAATGCTTGTGTTCCTAGCTCCAACAGTGCAGTAATATCTAACAATTCACAACAATACACACAAGTAAAATAATTGAATTAAGAAATATATAAATATATTAGGATGAGCAATGTCAGAGTGGCAATGACTAAAATACAGTAGAATGGGACACAGTATATACATATAAAATTAGTAAAGTAGTATGTAAACATTTAAAGTGACCAGTGATTCCATGTCTATGTCTATAGGGCAGCAGCCTCCAAGGTGCAGGGTTGAGTAACTGGGTGGTAGCCAGCTAGTGATGGCTATTTAACAGTCTGAAGGACTTGAGATAGAAGCTGTTTTTCAGTCTCTCGGTCCCGGCTTTGATGCACCTGTACTGACCTCGCCTTCTGGATGATAGCGTGGATAGGGTGGTGCTCCCTCTGCAGAACTGCGGACTATGAAAGCTGCTCAGTGTCAGCTAGCATTAGAGCAGACTAGCAGGAGAATATGTGGGAATGAAAGGCTCAATCAACAGTAAGTCGGAGCCGAGGGAAAACAACTTCATCATGTCACCAAGGCCAGCATCTATCCTGACTCCCTTCCAGCTGGGAGACTACCATCACATCTTTGAAATGGTGAGATTGTGACCCCCCCACTATCTATACGCCCTGTTCCTCCCCCAGGAAAAATCTGCACTGTAGTTTGTAATGTTTACTATGTTCTGATACATTTAGTGATCAAATCGCTGACAGCTGAACCGGGAGGCAGACAATTATTGTTTTAGTTAAGTAGTATATGTATTTATGTTCCTCCCCCCAGTAAAAATCAGCAGTGTAGTTAGTAAACATTACAAGAGGGGGGGGGGGGGAAATCACACTGTCTACTGTACTGACATTGACCGGCAGACACATAAAATGAGATGAGGGAGAGAAAGAAAAACAGGGAGAGAAAAATAAAAAAAGTGAGAAAAGAGAAATGACAGAGAGAGAAGAAAAGAGAGCTGGGAGCAGCTTTCCTACTGAATGGGTGATGCAGAGACCATGAGCTGACCCCGCGTTTGACCCCGTGTTTGACAGCTGACCCAGTGTTTGACAGCTGACCCCGTGTTTGACAGCTGACCCAGTGTTTGACAGCTGACCCAGTGTTTGACAGCTGACCCCGTGTTTGACAGCTGACCCAGTGTTTGACAGCTGACCCAGTGTTTGACAGCTGACCCCGTGTTTGACAGCTGACCCAGTGTTTGACAGCTGACCCAGTGTTTGACAGCTGACCCCGTGTTTGACAGCTGACCCCGTGTTTGACAGCTGACCCCGTGTTTGACAGCTGACCCCGTGTTTGACAGCTGACCCAGTGTTTGACAGCTGACCCCGTGTTTGACGGCTGACCCCGTGTTTGACGGCTGACCCAGTGTTTGACGGCTGACCCAGTGTTTGACGGCTGACCCAGTGTTTGACAGCTGACCCAGTGTTTGACAGCTGACCCCGTGTTTGACAGCTGACCCCGTGTTTGACGGCTGACCCAGTGTTTGACGGCTGACCCAGTGTTTGACGGCTGACCCCGTGTTTGACAGCGGACCCCGTGTTTGACAGCTGACCCAGTGTTTGACAGCTGACCCCGTGTTTGACAGCTGACCCCGTGTTTGACAGCTGACCCCGTGTTTGACAGCGGACCCCGTGTTTGACAGCTGACCCCGTGTTTGACAGCTGACCCCGTGTTTGACAGCTGACCCCGTGTTTGACAGCTGACCCCGTGTTTGACAGCTGACCCCGTGTTTGACAGCGGACCCCGTGTTTGACAGCTGACCCCGTGTTTGACAGCTGACCCCGTGTTTGACAGCTGACCCCAGCTGTTATTTACCAGCTGCATCCCTGTCAGCATAATGCAGGTTTGAACAACATCAATGGCCGTGAACGCTCAGGGGACCATCATAAACAACAATATAATCGACTAAGAAGAGCATGGTTATCAGTGGAGATGTTAAAGTTATGGGGTACATAAAACACTGCTGCCATCTTATGGCTGAATAGGTGAATTGCAACCTGTTTCACTATTGATTTGATAACAGAAGTGCACACCTACAGTACCCGTCAAAAGTTTGGACACAGCTACTCATTTCAGGGTTCTTTATTTTTACTATTTTCTACATTGTAGAATAATAGTGAAGACATCAAAACTATGAAATAACACATATGGAATCATGTAGTAACCAAAAAAGTGTTAAAACAAAATATTTAATATTTGACACCTTTCGCCTTGATGACAGCTTTGCACACACTTGGCATTCTCTCAACCAGCTTCATGAGGTAGTCACCTGGAATGCATTTCAATTAACAGGTGTGCTTTGTTTAAAGTTCATTTGTGGAATTAATTTCCTTCTTAATGCGTTTGAGCCATTAACAGTTGTGTTGTGACAAGGTAGGGGTGCTATAGAGAAGATGGTATTTTACCAAATGGTACTGACTCCATATTATGGCAAGAACAGCTCAAATAAGCAAAGAGAAACGACAGTCCATCATTACTTTAAGACATGAAGATCACTCAAAACAGAAAATTAAGAACTTTTCAAGTTTCTTCAAGTGCAGTCGCAGAAACCCTCAAGCGCTATGATGAAACTGTCTCTCATGAGGACCGCCACAGGAAAGGAAGACCCAGAGTTACCTCTGCTACAGAGGATAAGTTCATTGGAGTTACCAGCCTCAGAAATTGCAGTCCAAATAAATGCTTCACAGAGTTCAAATAACAGCCACATCAACAACTGTTCAGAGGAGACTGAGTGAATCAGCCCTTCATGGTTGAATTGCTGCAAAGAAACCACTACTGAAGGACACCAATAATAAGAAGAGACTTGCTTGGGCCAAGAAACACAAGCAATGGACATTAGACCAGTGGAAATATGTCCTTTGAGATTTTTGGTTCAAACCCCTGTCTTTGTGAGCTGCAGAGAAGGCGAAAGGATGATCTCCGCATGTGTGGTTCCCACCGTGAAGCATGGAGGTTTGATGGTGTGGGGGTGCTTTGCTGGTGACACTGTCAGTGATTTACTTAGAATTCAAGGCACACCACAGCATTCTGCAGAGATACGCCATCCCATCTGGTTTCTGTTTAGTGGGACTATCATTTTTCTTTACAGCAGGACAATGACCCAACACCCCTCCAGGCTGTGTAAGGGCTAAGGAGAGTGACGGAGTGCTGCATCAGATGACCTGGCCGCCACAATCCCCCGACCTCAACCCAATTGAAATGGTTTGGGATGAGTTGGACCGCAGAGTGAAGGAAAAGCAGCCAACAAGTGCTCAGCATGTGAGAACTCCTTCAAGACTGTTGGAAAAGCATTCCGGGTGAAGTTGGTTGAGAGAATGCGGAGTGTGCAAAGCTGTCAAAGCAAAGGGTGGCTACTTTGAATAATCAAATCAAATTTTATTTGTCACATACACATGGTTAGCAGATGTTAATGCGAGTGTAGCGAAATGCTTGTGCTTCTAGTTCCGACAATGCAGTGATAACCAACAAGTAATCTAACTAACAATTCCAAAACTACTGTCTTATACACAGTGTAAGGGGATAAAGAATATGTACATAAGGATATATGAATGAGTGATGGTACAGAGCAGCATACAGTAGATGGTATCGAGTACAGTATATACATATGAGATGAGTATGTAGACAAAGTAAACAAAGTGGCATAGTTAAAGTGGCTAGTGATACATGTATTACATAAGGATGCAGTCGATGATGTAGAGTACAGTATATACGTATGCATATGAGATGAATAATGTAGGGTAAGTAACATTATATAAGGTAGCATTGTTTAAAGTGGCTAGTGATATATTTACATAATTTCCCATCAATTCCCATTATTAAAGTGGCTGGAGTTGGGTCAGTGTCAATGACAGTGTGTTGGTAGCAGCCACTCAATGTTAGTGGTGGCTGTTTAGCAGTCTGATGGCCTTGAGATTGAAAAACAGCTTCTGTCTCTCGGTCCCAGCTTTGATGCACCTGTACTGACCTCGCCTTCTGGATGATAGCGGGGTGAACAGGCAGTGGTTCGGGTGGTTGATGTCCTTGATGATCTTTATGGCCTTCCTGTAACATCGGGTGGTGTAGGTGTCCTGGAGGGCAGGTAGTTTGCCCCCGGTGATGCGTTGTGCAGACCTCACTACCCTCTGGAGAGCCTTACGGTTGAGGGCGGAGCAGTTGCCGTACCAGGCGGTGATACAGCCCGCCAGGATGCTCTCAATTGTGCATCTGTAGAAGTTTGTGAGTGCTTGTGGTGACAAGCCGAATTTCTTCAGCCTCCTGAGGTTGAAGAGGCGCTGCTGCGCCTTCTTCACGACGCTGTCAGTGTGAGTGGACCAATTCAGTTTGTCTGTGATGTGTATGCCGAGGAACTTAAAACTTGCTACCCTCTCCACTACTGTTCCATCGATGTGGATAGGGGGGTGTTCCCTCTGCTGTTTCCTGAAGTCCACAATCATCTCCTTAGTTTTGTTGACGTTGAGTGTGAGGTTATTTTCCTGACACCACACTCCGAGGGCCCTCACCTCCTCCCTGTAGGCCGTCTCGTCGTTGTTTGTAATCAAGCCTACCACTGTTGTGTCGTCCGCAAACTTGATGATTGAGTTGGAGGCGTGCGTGGCCACGCAGTCGTGGGTGAACAGGGAGTACAGGAGAGGGCTCAGAACGCACCCTTGTGGGGCCCCCGTGTTGAGGATCAGCGGGGAGGAGATGTTGTTGCCTACCCTCACCACCTGGGGGCGGCCCGTCAGGAAGTCCAGTACCCAGTTGCACAGGGCGGGGTCGAGACCCAGGGTCTCGAGCTTGATGACGAGCTTGGAGGGTACTATGGTGTTGAATGCCGATATTCCTCTTGTCCAGGTGGGTTAGGGCAGTGTGCAGTGTGGTTGAGATTGCATCGTCTGTGGACCTATTTGGGCGGTAAGCAAATTGGAGTGGGTCTAGGGTGTCAGGTAGGGTGGAGGTGATATGGTCCTTGACTAGTCTCTCAAAGCACTTCATGATGACGGAAGTGAGTGCTACGGGGCGGTAGTCGTTTAGCTCAGTTACCTTAGCTTTCTTGGGAACAGGAACAATGGTGGCCCTCTTGAAGCATGCGGGAACAGCAGACTGGTATAGGGATTGATTGAATATGTCCGTAAACACACCGGCCAGCTGGTCTGCGCATGCTCTGAGGGCGCGGCTGGGGATGCCGTCTGGACCTGCAGCCTTGCGAGGGTTAACACGTTTAAATGTCTTACTCACCTCGGCTGCAGTGAAGGAGAGACCGCATGTTTTCGTTGCAGGCTGTGTCAGTGGCACTGTATTGTCCTCAAAGCGGGCAAAAAAGTTATTTAGTCTGCCTGGGAGCAAGACATCCTGGTCCGTGACTGGGCTGGGTTTCTTCTTGTAGTCCGTGATTGACTGTAGACCCTGCCACATGCCTCTTGTGTCTGAGCCGTTGAATTGAGATTCTACTTTGTCTCTGTACTGACGCTTAGCTTGTTTAATAGCCTTGGGGAGGGAATAGCTGCACTGTTTGTATTCGGTCATGTTGCCAGACACCTTGCCCTGATTAAAAGCAGTGGTTCGCGCTTTCAGTTTCACGCGAATGCTGCCATCAATCCACGGTTTCTGGTTAGGGAATGTTTTTATCGTTGCTATGGGAACGACATATTCAACGCACGTTCTAATGAACTCGCACACTGAATCAGCGTATTCGTCAATATTTTTATCTGACGCAATACGAAACATGTCCCAGTCCACGTGATGGAAGCAGTCTTGGAGTGTGGAGTCAGCTTGGTCTGACCAGCGTTGGACAGACCTCAGCGTGGGAGCCTCTTGTTTAAGTTTCTGCCTGTAGGCAGGGATCAACAAAATGGAGTCGTGGTCAGCTTTTCTGAAAGGGGGGCGGGGCAGGGCCTTATATGCGTCGCGGAAGTTAGAGTAACAATGATCCAAGGTTTTACCACCCCTGGTTGCGCAATCGATATGCTGATAAAATTTAGGGAGTCTTGTTTTCAGATTAGCTTTGTTAAAATCCCCAGCTACAATGAATGCAGCCTCCGGATAAATGGTTTCCAGTTTGCAAAGAGTTAAATAAAGTTCGTTCAGAGCCATCGATGTGTCTGCTTGGGGGGGGATATATACGGCTGTGATTATAATCGAAGAGAATTCTCTTGGAAGATAATGCGGTCTACATTTGATTGTGAGGAATTCTAAATCAGGTGAACAGAAGGATTTGAGTTCCTGTACGTTTCCTTCATAACACCATGTCTCGTTAGTCATGAGGCATACGCCCCCGCCACTCTTCTTACCAGAAAGATGTTTGTTTCTGTCGGCGCGATGTGTGGAGAAACCCTTGATGTGTTTAACACTTTTTGGTTACTACATGATTCCATGTGTCATTTCATAGTTTTGATGTCTTCACTATTATTCTACAATGTAGAAAATAGTACACATAAAGAAACCCTTGAATGAGTAGGTGTGTCTAAACTTTTGACTGGTACTGTATGTCATTGTTAATTGTTCCATTTATGTAAAATTCCTGCATAAAATAAACAGTAATACAACCATATAAATCTTAAATATTGACTTTATTGATGAAGTAAGTCTCTCAGTTTATGATCTTGCCTTTTACATTTCACATCAGTCTTTCAGCCAAATGAGGTAGGAAATAAGGATGCAGAACAACCTCTTCCAAGTAAGTTAGTTGTCATAGATAACTGAGGTCAATCAGTCAGGAACAGTACCTCAAAACTTGAGTCCTCTAAGACGTGTGTTTCGGTCTTGGTTTTCTGGTGCAGTACTCAGACTAGAGGAGTTATAGGGCTGGACCAGAACTCCGTTATGGATGTAAAGTGACTCACTTTCCCTCATGTGCGGCCCATTCACTGTACCCCCCCTGATAGTGCCGAACCCTAGGAGAGAAGGGGAGGAGACAGGGGGAGATCTTTCAGGTGTCTTCCAGTATGTGTATATGAGAATACTGTATGTCCACACATACCCTAATAAGGTATGCCAGGTGAGTTAAAGTGTGTTATACCTGTTGAAGCCCAGTTGTCGGGCGATGGCTAGAGCTTCGGCGCTCCTCCGGCCCTTCTGGCAGTGGAAGACAAGGTTGTCATCATCTTTCCCAGGAGCCTTCACCTCAAACTGCAGCTGGAAGTGCTCTGGTGACAGCTTTAGAGATTCCTCCAGCTGGCTCACTGACAGACCCACACGCTGAACATTAGTAGAGATTGCGCGCATGCACAGATACAGTACACATAAAAACACACACCTTTGATAGGTTAATATACACCATGATTTGTGTAGTCTACTCACATGGGATGTTTACAGAGTCCGGGATGCGTCCAGCCATGAACTCATCTTGGTTGCGGACATCAAACAGCTGGATGTTGTGAGTGGACAACATGTTCTTCAGCTGCTTGTAGCTCACCACCGAATCTGAGACACACACACACCACTATAATGGGTTCACTGCTATTCCATAATCATATCCCCTGTCCCATCAATATACATTGTTGTCTGTTGTTAAAACCTTGATAAACCTGGACTCACCATCCATTGCTTGAAATAAAGACTCGTAAACCAGGAACAATTTCAGCCAAAATGATCCTACTGGTGGTGAATTCAGTGAAACTAAACTGTTCGGGACAGAGGTTTACTAATAGAGGATGAGAGGCAGGCTGTGTTACAAAGGTTGACTATAGTGCTGGACCCCCAAACACAGTCTATAGTTGAAAAGTATGAATAAGCCAATGAATGAATCACTTGAACCAGGCCCAATCACAAACTGCATGGCAGCAGATCCATTCACACACACACACACACACACACTTTACTGGAAAGTGCTGATTACCTTTTTTTTCCAGTTAGTCCTAACATCTGGGCTAACCAACCAATCCACTCATCAGCCATTCTAATTATGTTTTGCTACTCTAGGTGAGCATTTGAAAACAAGAGCATGTTAGGGAGCATGTCATGGAACCAGTCACCAATATGGCTACAGCAGAAATGCTGCAATTAAATAGCCTTTAACTAGTTTCCTTAAAGAGGAAATCTGCCATTCAAATGATCACAAAGCAGATACCCCGTCACTGTATTGGTAAAAAGCTGAGTGATGTGGCTGGATAAATGTTTCCACTCTCAAATTCATAGACAGAGTTATGGATGCTAGCACTGACTAACCATGAGATCAAAAGGATCATTGTAAACGAACTCTGTTAAAACTACATTACAAACAATGGAGTAAAACAAGCTTGTATTTTGGGTTCTGATGGGGCATGACAGTTGTATGGGGTATGAGTAAGTTCATGAGGCATTTATAAGTTATATTCTTCAACAATCAATGGGTAGTGCTTAAATGTGTAAATCAGGAGGTGCCGGAACAAAAAGTGAGCGCGAGAGGGGGTCTTTTCATTCTCCTTGGGAGCTCTGGTGGCAAAGGAACCCAAAAAAATCCCTTCATAATAACGCAATGCATGTCACCGCATTTGCGTAGTGGCATAGAGCACTGAGCAGTAGAGTAGAGGCACTTATAAATTCCACACATGGAACATTTTTAGCATCCTAGGGTCCAGATTTTTTGGGGTTTAATTCTAATTATCTTCTGTGACCAATTTTTACTAGATCCCTGCCTGAGCCCTACCCATGCCTGCTACGTTAAGACCCTACCCATGCCTGCTACGTTAAGACCCTACCCATGCCTGCTACGTTAAGACCCTACTCAGACACGATTGCTTCTGCCCGAAACTAGAAATAACTTCCTGTTAGTACACCTAAATCCATTAGCAGCTTTTCTCTGTGTCACCCACTACCTGCGCGCCGTTCGCTCTGCATGTGTTCTGCTCGTGGCTGCTCTGAGTGAGTATAGCAGCAACTCCGCTTGGGCTCAATGACCAGACATGAGAGCACAGAGCATGGCTGCGAGCTGCTTTTCGTCACTCAAACATTTGTGAAATAATCTCTCCGGTTTTATATTTGATGAGGTTGAAGCCCTTTTGACACCTACGTGTTAAACAAGGTTCCACCCACACACTGCCCACTCCACCTAGTTAGAGAGAGGGGAATCTTGGGAGTTGTTGGAATTGGGAACATCAGGACTGATCATGACATTCAAAGCTAGATAACTAGACTCAGACATTGTTTATAAAATTAAAAAAGTGAATGTGTCTACAATAGACGAGTGAAAACAACAAAACCACTGTATTATATGGGTAAAAAGTCCTTTAACCTGTATATGCAGGGGCGCAACTTTCACATGGGACGGGGGGGACATGTCCCCACATTCTGAAATTTACAGATGAAAAAGTCTTCCCTTTGATCAGCAGGAGCCATTTGCTTTCCAACCTGTGTTTTCCTGTGATTGTTTTTGAAATATTGCGAAAGGCCTGTTTTGGCTGTATGCTGTTCACTGAAAGATTTGCAGCAAGTTCCCCACTGTAGGCTATGCCTTGTGATTGGGCTACACACAATCAACAGCTAGGATCCTCTGTGGCGAAGTTATAAGCCTACTCCTGGTGTAGTATTCTGAATTGTTTCATTTATTATTATTTATTTCAGTGCATCATCCATTTCGTATGATGTTACGAATTACAATTCTGCCATCTCTCACCACAATTGGCAAACATTTGGCCAGTCAGCCAATCAGTGTTGTTCTCGAACATCAAATCAAAATGTTATTTGTCACATACGCCGAATAGAACGGTGTAGACCTTACAGTGAAATGCTTATTTACAAGCCCTTAACCAACCATGCAGTATTAAGATTTATTTAAAAAAACTAGACTTGGAGCTCCGGTACCGCTTGCCGTGCAATAGCAGAAAGATAAGTGTATGACTTAGGGTGGCGGGAGTCCTTGGCAATTGTTGGGGCATTCCTCTTACACCACCTGGTATAGAGGTCCTAGATGGCAGGAAGCTTGGCCCCAGTGATGTACTGGGACACACGCACTACCCTCTGTAGTGCCCTGCGGTCGGAGGCCGAGCAGTTGCCATACCAGGTGGTGATGCAACCAATCAGGATGCTCTTGATGGTGCAGCTGTAGAAGCTTTTGAGGATCTGAGGGCCATGCCAAATCTTTTCATCTCCTTTGTCTTGATCACATTGAGGGAGAGTTTGTTATCCTGGTACCACTCTGCCAGGTCTCTGGCCTTATCCCTATAGGCTGCCTCATCATTGTCAGTGATCAGGCCTACCACTGTTGTGTCATCAGCAAACTTAATGATGGTTTGGAGTCATGCTTGACCATGCAGTCATGGTGAACAGGGGGCACAGGAGGGGACTGAGCACACACCCCTGGGGAACCAGTGTTGAGGATCAGTGTGGCGGATGTGTTGTTACCTACCCTCACCACCTGGGGGCGGCCTGTCAGGAAGTCCAGGATCCAGTTGCACAGCGAGGTGTTTAGTCCCAGGGTCCTTAGCTTAGTGAGGAGCTTTGAGGGCACTATGGTGTTGGACGCTGAGCTGTAGTCAATGAATAGCATTCTCACATAGGTGTTCTTTTGTCCAGGTGGGAAAGGGCAGTGTGGAGTGCAATAGATTTCATCATTGTGGATCTGTTAGGGAAGTATGCAAATTGGAGAGAGTCTAGGGTTTCTGGAATAATGGTGCTGATGTGAGCCATAGCCAGCCTTTCAAAGCACTTCATGGTTACCTTGGCAGGTAACCTTGGTGTTCTTGGGCACAGGGACTATGGTGTTCTGCTTGAAACATGTTGGTATTAAAGACTCATCTAGAAGAAAAAGAAACGCAAACCTATTTAGGTGAGGTGCTGGCTAGCGGAGTAGAAAACTTGAAAATAAAAGAGCTGCACACTCTAGGAGCTCAGATGCAAAAATTTAATTACCAACAGCCAAGCCGTCATCAGGGTATAATCACAAACACTGCGGAATTACTCGTTTATATAGTGTCAAAAGACACAGGTGTCTGTAATCATGGCCAAGAGTGGCCTAATATTATTGGTTACTTCTCAATTATTAAAATGGCATACAAAGAACAGCAAACAAACAACAAATGGATAGCATACAATCATATATTAATTTTAGACTACACAAGCTTACAAACAATTACAATGGCAAGTAACAATAATCACAAGAATGGCTTCAGACTCAGTTGAAAATAATGGCTTCAGACAGGTTGAAAATGTCAGTGAAGACACTTGCCAGTTGGTCAGTGCATGCTCAGAGTACAAATAATCCGTCTGGCCCTGTGAATGTTGACCTGTTTAAAAGATCTTACCCACATCGGCTACAGAGAGCGTGATAACACAGTCATCCGGAACAGGCGATGCTCTCATGCATGATTCAGTGTTGCTTTCCTCGAAGCGAGCATATTAGTTATTTAGCTCTTCTGGTAGGCTTGTATCACTGGGCAGCTGTGTTTCCCTTTGTAGTCCGTAATAGTTTGCAAGCCCTGCTACAACCGACGAACACTCGAGCTGGTGTAGTATGATTCAATCTTAGTCCTGTATTGACGCTTTGGCTCTTTGATGGTTTTGTCGGAGGGCATAGCAGAATTAGCATCTGTGTCCTCTGACCACTTCCTTATTGAGTCACTGGTACTTCCCGCTTTAGTTTTTGCTTGTAAGCAGGAATCAGGAGGATATCATTATGGTCAGATTTGACAAATGGAGGGCAAGGGAGAGCTTTGTATGCGTCTCTGAGTAAAGGTGGTGTAACAGTATAACTTTAGACCGTCCCCTCGCCCATACCCAGGCTCAAACCAGGGACCCTCTGCACACATCAACAACAGTCACCCACGAAGCATCGTTACCCATCGCTCCACAAAAGCCGCGGCCCTTGCAGAGCAAGGGGAACTACTACTTCAAGGTCTCAGAGCAAGTGACGTCACCGATTGAAAGGCTATTTAGCGCGCACCGCTAACTAAGCTAGCCGTTTCACATCCGTTACAGTGGCCTAGAGTTTTTTCCCTCTGGTTGCACATTTAACATGCTGGTAGAAATTAAGTAAAACAAATTGAAGTTTCCCTGCAATATTGTCCGGCTACTAGGAGCATCGCCTCTGGATGAGCATTTTCCTGTTTTACTAGAAGGCAATTCCAATTAACTTTTACATTGCATTGAAAATGATTCAATATGTTCTGGAATGAAGCAGTCCAAAACTGAGAGGTGGCTCAAATTAAAGCTGCAATATGTAACTTTTTGGGCTACCTGACCAAATTCACATTGAAAAGTGGAAGCCACTAAGAAGCGGTCTAAGTGCGCTATTTCTATGTTTCCCTTAAGTTTAGGTTTTGCGTCTTGAACTTCGGTTTTGCACACCGGCTTCAAGTAGCTTAATATAAAATAGTTTTGGTTATGGAAAATATATTTCACATTGGTTTAGATGGTGCAATGATTCTCTACTATAGTTGCTTGTTTTGTCACAAACTGAAATTAGGAAAACTATTAGTATTTTAGCAACCAGGAACTAGTGGAGTGATTTCTGCACAGTGCATACATTTTAAGCACTGTCAATGGGTAGGCTATATATAATTAATTCAAAGGTCCAAAATTGTTGTATCAATCGCAGATTGCCCTTAAATTAATACTCAAAAGGTGCCTTAGGCTATATGATGACATTGGTAACACATAGGCACGGATTTATATAGCGCAGTCACATTGAACAACAACTAGGTCTATGTTGGATTCAGGTTGAACAACTGATTAACCAAATTGACAGGCCTCAAGAAGAATGGTGACCGTGACAGATGGAAGCATTATAGCCTACCGGGGTTGGGCAAGGAGGACTCGCTGAATCTGGTTGTTGAGGTCGTGAAACCACACCATTGGCCTCTCATACCGAGCGAAACGCGGCTGCTGGTTTCCGCAACGGTCAGAAATATTCTCCGTAACAGCAGACCGGACACCATGTTGACCATAGACCGGCTTCCCGTTGTAAGCAAAGGAACAAACTACTTTGTATCATAAATGTATTACACAGTATTTTCTTTCTGCCCTCTGCCGACAAATACGTGTTAACAATGTTTCAAGAGTGCACGTACCCTAACCATTTGTTAAAGTGTTGAGAAATTCGGCCATGCCTATCTCAAGTCATATTATCGAGAAAGATAAGAAAGAGGCAATGCGTCGATTTATGAGTTCTAGGAATTAGGGCCTTAGTGAATGGGCGCGTTCGAGCAGATTACTTTTGTTAAGTAGGTGACCATCGTTGATCACTGCCTTTCAACGTGTGTTGCATTCCGGGAATACAAATTGCCCGACTTGCGCCTACTGCATGAACTTCACAAAAAAAACGTCTAGTTTTTTTACTGCAGGTTGCTGCAGTTCTTCACCAATTTCATCCTGCAGCTATCGCCTGCATTGTGGGAGGCTCTATTGGCTCTAATTAATGTATTTTTGTTTCACCCACACGAACGTGACCAAAGATAAGCGAGACATCGCACTTGGTATTTTTTTCTGGCCAGACGGAGCACGAGAAAGGGAACGCCCAAACGACAAATTCTCACCTGGCGTGGACTAATAAAGTGTATTTTATCTTATCTTCTACAGAAAGGAACCTTGAGCATTGTTCTAGTTTAGCCTATTTTACAAGCAATATGTTGAGTTCCAGTGCAGTGCATGGGAATTATTTACAGTGCAGGACAAAACAGAAAATGCCAAACTTGGTTTGGGCCCTAAAAAGTTACAAAGGCCTACTTCTACATCAGCGGTCTGCCAGCGTGCTGACACCGATGGGTTGTCGTGTCTGATGGTTTGTTTATATAGCAGGTTAGAATAATTAACGACAGGTTAGGAGAATTCATGTGTCAGGTTAGGATCATTAACGTGACAGGTTAGGATAATTAACATGGCAGGTTAGGATAATTAATGTCAGGTTAGGATAATTAATGTGACAGGTTAGGATAATTAATGTATCAGGTTTGGATAATTAACGTAGCAGGGGTGACCCATCATTCAGGGCAGGTGGGGCTGTTTTGAGCCCCACATTTATACCTAAAAAAAATGAAATACCAAAAATGTAATTTAAAAAATTGTGTGGGAGGGGGGGCTTGCCTGTTTTGTATGTAATTTTGCCATTAATATGTGTCACATATCAGTTTTGTAAACAATGTAAAATATATATATCATTGAGTTAATACAGCTCCAAAATGCAGGTCTTTCAGCTTAGCTCAGTGCTTTCTGTGATGATGGGGCAAGCCAGCAGAAAATATGCAGCGTTGCGCCGTGATTGGCCCAGTGTTCTGTCACTCATGGGAACACTACATCACCACCAAGTCAAAGGGTAGAGCTAGAGAATTCTAGCTCCTTGGGTGCTGCCATAGAGTTACATTAGAAGTGCCCATCCAAGAAGGCACAAGGTTATTGGCTACAGATAAAATTACGTCAAATCACATTATATCTACAGTATCTTTGATTGGACTGATCATGTCAACATCATACTTTAAAAATCTTAGCTAGCAGTCATCATCATGTATCAAGTCGACAATCTACTGGCAAATACTTTTTAATCCTTGTCATATGAAGATAAATAATAAAGAGAAATTATAGATAAACTTATCAGTGCTCATTGACCATTGGACATAAACATTACACAACAAGTTGGAAATTGCAAATTCAACAATGAGTGGTTTGGAAGAAATCAGTGACAGTGGCTAACTGCAAGCATTGCAAAGCAATCACTCACCTGATATTCAGTGGAGTGGCTGTGTGGTCCAAGTTTAAAATGATAAACATTCAACATTGGCCATGCTGTCAATGAAGCATGATTTGTGCCGCATTCAAAATAACTGTTAAATCGGAACTGCGATAACTTGACTTCAGTGAGTTCAAGACAACTGGGAAGTCGGGAATAAACAAGCTTCGACTGAGAAAATACGTTTTGAACGGTCATCCAACACGGAATTGTAAATCCGGCCTCTTTCTAGAGCTCCGACCTAAAGATAAATGACGTCATCATGATTCGACTTTTTCAGAGTTCCCAGTTGTTGTGAACGCACCATAAATCCAGAGAATGTCAGACTTTCATGATAAAATTTGCCCACAAAGGACCTCCGCGCTACCTTTCTGTTCAAGTGAGTACAACACAGCAAGATGAGTATGCTGTATGCTGCTGCATAAATTATGCAATATGCCAGGGAGATATGTATCCTGTAGCTAAGAAAGTAATACTAAGATAATGTTGTGTAATAAGATGTTAGTAGCCCATGTTCCTCACCCTAATAATTTGGTATTTTTACCCCTCTTAATTTTGCCTACTGTTCTAACTTGGTGGTGCACATGTAGCCTATAACTTGTTTTAGAAAAATGTAGTCATTTAATATTGTAAGAACTTTCATTGTCTGTTTATATGCCCCCTTTATTTATCCTACAGTTCTGACTTGGTGTACAATGAGAACACTGTAAGAACGGCCCATGTTCTGAATTGTGTCGCTGTACATTTCAAAAGTGCTAAACAAATAGTTATATTGACTATGTCTGTCCTAGCTCGCTCATCAATGTCTTAATTGAAATTACGGATTGCCTCTTATCCGATTGTCATCCCATTATGCCATAGTTTGTACATCTCAATTGTCATTAGAAACCACATTTGTTTAAGCAAGTCAGCCATATCAGCTATGTTTTTTTTAAGGCAGTAAATGAGGCTGAATGAACCGTTTCGCTGCCAGACAAGGCTCCGCTGATAGCCAGGTGTAGCAGTGGTAAGATGTTGGGACAGCTTTATGCAGGTGTTTTGTGGGCACCATTTGTCACTGTTATAGTGCAATTAATGTATTGTTTAGTGTTTTGTTGTGTAGTGACTTTGCTGCCATGGATCCCACTTTTTTATTTGTTTTTGCCCCACCAAGATTTACATGCTAAAATTGCCACTGAGTATCAGTGTAGGAGAATTTACGTAGCAGGTTAGGAGAATGAGTTTAAGGTTAGAGAAAAGGGTTAGTGTTAGGATTAGATAAAATCCTTGTTATCAATAACTGTTGTCCCTGACGCGACAACTAGATGGAGCTGTACTCAATCTAGCCACAACGGTAGAAACCGTCAGACCCGACAGACCATCAGCATCATAATACCGGCATGATGTAAGCCTAACTGAGGTGAACATGAATGAAAATGACTTGTGTATGGGCCTGTATGTATGCCTTAACTTGGTGCATCTATAGGCTAGGTGAGGGCTCAGACCTGTGGCAATATGTATATTCATTTATGCATTCATAGGTACACACAGATTATGATATATTTGACTGTATTAAAAACTGGATTAGAAAAATAATTTTGACTTGAATTTTGCGCTGCCACACGTCTCTCCTATCTTTCAGCTGTCCCTATCACATTCTGTGTGGCTCTGAGTTATCAGTGAATGAGTGGGAGCTTGCACAGAGGAAAGGGAGAGAGAGAGAGAGTTACAACACTGTATAGACATAGTATGACATTTGAAATGTCTTTATTCTTTTGGAACTTCTTTAATGTTTACTGTTCATTTTTTATTGTTTATTTCACTTTTGTTTATTATCTATTTCACTTGCTTTGGCAATGTTAACATATGTTTCCCATGCCAATAAAGCCCTTGAATTGAATTGAGCAGATGAGCGCCCACATTTTTTATCATGTTTTTACATAAAGATAGATTTAGAGTTAGATAAACTTGAATTTTTCTGCAAGAACATATACAGGATACTACCCTCCACAACATAACCTTCACTATGTCACCAGGACATATACAAGATACTACCCTCCACAACATAACCTTCACTATGTCACCAGGACATATACAAGATACTACCCTCCACAACATAATCTTCACTATGTCACCAGGACATATACAAGATACTACCCTCCACAACATAACCTTCACTATGTCACCAGGACATATACAAGATACTACCCTCCACAACAAAACCTTCACTATGTCACAAGGACATATACAGGATACTACCCTCCACAACATAACCTTCACTATGTCACCAGGACATATACAAGATACTACCCTCCACAACATAACCTTCACTATGTCACCAGGACATATACAAGATACTACCCTCCACAACATAATCTTCACTATGTCACCAGGACATATACAAGATACTACCCTCCACAACATAACCTTCACTATGTCACCAGGACATATACAAGATACTACCCTCCACAACAAAACCTTCACTATGTCACAAGGACATATACAGGATACTACCCTCCACAACATAACCTTCACTATGTCACCAGGACATATACAAGATACTACCCTCCACAACATAACCTTCACTATGTCACCAGGACATATACAAGATACTACCCTCCACAACATAACCTTCACTATGTCACCAGGACATATACAAGATACTACCCTCCACAACATAACCTTCACTATGTCACCAGGACATATACAGGATACTACCCTCCACAACATAACCTTCACTATGTCACCAGGACATATACAGGATACTACCCTCCACAACATAACCTTCACTATGTCACCAGGACATATACAGGATACTACCCTCCACAACATAACCTTCACTATGTCACCAGGACATATACAGGATACTACCCCCCACAACATAACCTTCACTCCAAATCAAAACTCCAAACCTACAATGTGATTTTGGAAAACATTTCCTGGAAGGATTCATACTACCAAGACTCTTATTTCCAAGCTATACAGAGGGTGCTCTGGCAAACAAACAACATAAACCTGAAAACACCATCTAACCTGGAACTGAGTGAGTAATGTCTAGTCTGAATCTACTTTTAAAGCCAAGAAGAAAAATACAATACAATTATATATTTTATTTATAAGGACTGAATGCTAAGGTAAGGCTACCAAGCTTGCTAGGACAGAACATATCTGACTGCAATTAGCAGTGAGAGGTGTCAAAGCCCTTGAGCCCAAAAATGTCAGGAGAGTTTCACGGCTGACCCCACCCAAATGCAGAGGCTTTTGAAGCCCCCTCCCACTGTTCAGAGGTCATTACAATACAGTGGATAACCCTCGCAAGGCTGCCGGCCCAGATGGCATCCCTACCACGTCCTCAGAGCATGCGCAGATCAGTTGGCTGGTGTGTTTACGGACATATTCAATCTCTCCCTATCCCAGTCTGCTGTCCCCACATACTTCAAGATGGCCACCATTGTTCCTGTACCCAAGAAGGTAAAGGTAACTGAACTGAATGACTATCGCCCCGTAGCACTCACTTCTGTCATCATGAAGTGCTTTGAGAGACTAGTCAAGGATTAATTCACCTCCACCTTACCTGTCACCCTAGACCCACTGCAATTTGCATACCGCCCCAATAGGTCCACAGATGATGCAATTGCAATCACACTGCACACTGCCCTATCCCATCTGGAGAAGAGGAATACCTATGTAAGAATGCTGTTCATTTACTACAGCTCAGCATTCAACACCATAGTACCCTCCAAGCTCATCATTAAGCTTGAGGCCCTGGGTCTCAACCCCATCCTGTGCGATTGGGTCCTGGACCTCCTGACGGGCCACCCCCCAGGTGGTGAAGGCAGGAAACAACATCTCCACTTCGCTGATCCTCAACACTGGGGCCCCACAAGGGTGCGTGCTCAGCCCCCTCCTGTACTCCCTGTTCACTCCTGACTGTGTGGCCATGCACGCCTCCGACTCGATCATCAAGTTTGCAGACGACACAACAGTAGTAGGCTTGATTACCAACAACAACGAGACAGCCTCTAGGGAGGAGGTGAGGGCACTCGGAGTGTGGTGTCAGGAAAACAACCTCTCACTCAATGTCAACAAAACAAAGGAGATTATCGTGGACTTCAGGAAACAGCAGAGGGAGCACCACCTTATCCACATCGATGGGACAGCAGTGGAGAAGGTAGAAAGTTTTAAGTTCCTCGGCATACACATCATGGACAAACTGAAATGGTCCACCCACACAGACAGTGTGGTGAAGAAGATGCAACAGCACCTCTTCAACCTCAGAAAGCTGAAGAAATTTGACTTGTCACCTGAAACCCTCACAAACTTCACTGCATGGTATGGCAACTGCATCGCCCACAACCGCAGGGCTCTCCAGATGGTGGTGCGGTCTGCACAACGCATCACCGGGGGAAAACTACCTGCCCTCCAGGACACCTACAGCACCTGATGTCACAGGAAGGACAAAATGATCATCAAGGACAACAACCACCTGAGCCGCTGCCTGTTCACCCCGCTACCATCCAGAAGGCGAGGTCAGTACAGGTGCATCAAAGCTGGGACCGAGAGACTGAAAAATAGCTTCTATCTCAAGGCCATCAGCCATCACTAACGCAGAGAGGCTGCTGCCTACATACAGACTTGAAATCATTGGCCACTCTAAGAAATGGATCACTAGTCACTTTATTAATGCCACTTTAATAATGATGTTTACTCATCCCATATGTATATAATATATTTTATACCATCTATTGCATCTTGGCTATGCCACTCTGTCAATGCTCATCCATATATTTATATGTACATATTCTTATTCCATCCCTTTACTTAGATTTGTGTGTATTAGGTAGTTGTTGTGTAATTGTTCGATTACTTGTTAGATATTGCTACACTGTCGGAACTAGAAGCATAAGCATTTTGCTACACTCGCAATAACATCCGCTAACCATGGGTATGTGACTAATACAATTTGATTTGATTTCATGTTAATTTTTATTGTTTATTTCACTTTAGTTTATTATCTAGTTCACTTGCTTTGGCACAATTAACATATGTTTCCCATGCCAATAAAGCCCTTTAATTTCAATTGAATTGAGAGAGAGAGAATTAGAGAGAGAGAGCTGCAACCAGAGGAGGGCAGCAGAGGACAATACATAAATGTAATTTTGTCCATTTGAGACATTTAATTGAAATACTGTAAAATTACATCTGTTCCTATGGAGGACTGCTCCTTTTGAGGAGTACAAATATGGCAGCTGGTAGCTTAAAAACCTCTAATTGGGGTTTATACATTGAACATCCCTGTTAGTGAGCATTTCTCCTTTGCCAAGATAATCCATCCACCTGACAGGTGTGGTTTATCAAGAAACTGATTAAACAGCATGATCGTTACACAGGTGTGCCTGGTGCTGGGGACATTAAAAGGCCCCTCTAAAAGGTGCAGTTTGGTCACACAACACAATGCCACAGATGTCTCAAGTTTAGAGAGAATGTGCAATTTTGTATTTATTTTATTTCACCTTTATTTATCCAGGTAGGCCAGTTGAGAACAAGTTCTCATTTACAACCTTGACCTGGCCAAGATAAAGCAGAGCAGTGCGACAAAAACAAACAACACAGAGTTACACATAAACAAACGTAGGGTCAATAACACAATAGAAAAAGTTGATGTACAGTGTGTGCAAATGTAGAAGAGTAGGAAGGTAGGCAATAAAAAGGTCATAGAGACAAAATAATTACAATTTAGCATTAACACTGGAGTGATGGATGTGCAGATGATGATGTGCAAGTAGAGATACTGGGTTGCAAGAGGGTAAGTAATAATATGGGGATGAGGTAGTTGGATGGGTTAATTACAGATGGGCTGTGTACAGGTACAGTGATCGGTAAGCTGCTCTGACAGCTGATGCTTAAAGTTAGAGAGGGAGATTTAAGACTCCAGCTTCAGTGATTGTTGCAATTCGTTCTAGTCATTGGCAGCAGAGAACTGGAAGGAAAGGCTTGTGTTGGCTTTGGGGATGACCAGTGAAATAAACCTGCTGGAGCGCATGCTACGGGTGGATGTTGCTATGGTGACCAGTGAGCTGAGATTTGGTGGGGCATTACCTAGCAAAGACTTATAGATGACCTGGAGCCAGTGGTTTTGGAAACGAATATGTAGTGAGGGCCAGCCAACGAGAGCATACAGGTCGCAGTAGTGGGTAGTATATGGGGCTTTAGTAACTAAATGGATGGCACTGTGATAGACTGCATCCAATTTACTGAGTAGAGTGTTGGAGGCTATTTTCTAAATGACATCACCAGGATCGGTAGAATAGTCCGTTTTATGAGGGTATGTTTGGCAGCATGAGTGAAGGAGGCTTTGTTGCGAAATAGGAAGCTCACTCTAGAATTAATTTTGCATTGGAGATGCTTAATGTGGGTCTGGAAGGAGAGTTTACAGTCTAACCAGACACCTAGGTATTTGTAGTTGTCCACATATTCTAAGTCAGAACCGTTCAGAGAAGTGATGCTAGTCAGGCGGGAGGGTACAGGCAGCAATCGGTTGAAGAGCATGCACATAGGTTTACTTGCATTTAAAAGCAGTTGGAGGCCTCGGGAGGAGTGTGGTATAGCAAATCAAATCAAAGTTTATTTGTCATGTGTTGCCGAATACAACAGTGAAATGCTTACTTACAGGCTCTAACCAATAGTGCAAAAAAGCTTGTATTGAAGCTTGTTCGGAGGTTTGTTAGCACAGTGTCCAAAGAAGGGCCAGAAGTATACAGAATGGTATCATCTGCGTAGAGGTGGATCAGAGAATCCCCAGCAGCAAGAGCGACATCATTGATATATACAGAGAAAAGAGTCAGCCCGAGAATTTAACCCTGTGGCACCCCCATAGAGACTGCCAGGAGTCTGAGCAACAGGCCCTCTGGTTTAAAACGCTGAACTATATCTGAGAAGTAGTCGGTGAACCAGGCGAGGCAGTCATTTGAGAAGCCAAGGCTATTGAGTCTGCCGATAAGATTGCTGTGATTGACAGAGTCGAAAGCCTTGGCTAGGTCGATGCTGCACAGTACTGTATTTTATCGATGGCGGTTATAATATTGTTTAGGACCTTGAGCGTGGCTGAGGTGCACCCATGACCAGCTCCGAAACATGATTGCATAGTGGAGAAGGTACGGTGGGATTCGAAATGGTCGGTGATCTGTTTGTTAACTTGGCTTTCGAAGACTTTAGAAAGGCAGGGCAGGATGGGTATAGGTATAACAGTTTGGGTCTAGAGTGTCTACCCCTTTGAAGAGGGGATGCCCGCAGCAGCTTTCCAATCTTTGGGGATCTCAGACGATACGAAAGAGAGATTGAACAGGCTAGTAATAGGGGTTGCAACCATTTCGGCGGATAATTTTAGAAAGAGAGGGTCCAGATTGTCTAGCCCGGCTGATTTGTAGGGATCAAGATTTTTTAGCTCTTTCAGAACATCAGCTGTCTGGATTTCAGTGAAGCAGAAGCGGAGGGGGGGGGGGGGGGCAGGTGACAATGTTTCCTATCCTCAGTGTAGTGGGCAGGAGGAAGTGCTCTTATTCTACATGGACTTTACAGTGTCCCAAAACTTTTTGGAATTAGTGCTACAGGATTTTTCACATTTCTGTTTGAAAAAGCTAGCCTTCGCTTTCCTAACTGACTGAGTATATTGGTTCCTGACTTCCCTGAAAAGTTGCATATCGCGGGGACTATTCGATGCTAATGCAGAACGCCACAGGATGAATGCAGGAATGTCCATCAGAGCTGCTGCCAGAGAATTGAATGTTCATTCCTCTACCTTAAGTCGCCTCCAACATCATTTTAGATAATTTGGCAGTACGTCCAACCGCCCTCACAACCGCAGACCACGTGTAACCACGCCAGCCCAGGACCTCCACATGCGGCTTCACCTGCAGGATCATCTGAGACCAGCCACAAGGACAGCTGATGAAACTGTGGGTTTGCATAACCAAATCATTTCTCAGGGAAGTTCATCTGTGTGCTCGTCATCCTCACCAGGGTCTTGACCTGACTGCAGTTTGGTGTCGTAACTGACTTCATTGGGCAAATGCTCACTTTCAATGGCCACTGGCACGCTGGAGAAGTGTGCTCTTCATGGATGATTCTCGGTTTCAACTGTACCGGGCATATGCAGACAGCGTGTATGACGTTGTGTGGGCGAGCAGTTTGTTGATGCCAATGTTGTGAACAGAGTTGCCCATGGTGGAGGGGGGTGGGGTTATGGTATGGGCAGGCATAAGCTATGGACAATGAACACAATTTTAATTTTATCGATGGCAATTTGAATGCACAGAAGTATCGTGACGAGATTCTGAGGGCCATTGTCGGGCCATTAATCCGCCACCATCACGTCATGTTTCAGCATGATAATGCACAGCCCCATGACGTAAGGATCTGTACACAATTGCTGGTAGCTGAAAATGTCCCAGTTCTTTCATGGCCTGTGTACTCACCAGACATGTCATCCACTGAGCATGTTTGGGATGCTCTGGACCAACGTGTGCGACAGTTTGCGAGTTTTCCAATATCCAGCAAGTAAGCACATCCATTGAAGAGGAGTCGGACAACATTCCACAGGCCACAATCAACAGCCTGATCAACTCTATGCAAAGAAGATATCATGCTGCATGAGGCAACTGACAGATACTGACTGGTTTTCTGATCCATGCCCGTTTATTTTTTGGTATCTGTGACCATTAGATGCATATCTGTATTCCCAGTCATGTGAAATCCATAGATTAGGGCCTAATTTATTTATTTCAATTGTGTGATTTCCTTATATGAACTGAGTCAAATCTTAGAAATTGTTGCATTTATATTTTTGTTCAGTGTAAATACATCAGTATGCCATGTCAAACACAACGTCCACATTTGCAGAGATCGGATACAGATCAAATGTATATAAGGTCTCCGCATACGAGGAACTATGTGATAATCTGCTCAACATGTCTGCAATGTAGGCAGCATGGAACGCCACCAAGTTCTGTTCAAACCTGCGCAGATTATCCAGTCTTTATTTTCAATGGCCGGAGGACGTTTATCATCGGATAATCCACATTAATATTATTGGCCCAGTGGCGATTTTAGCATGTAAATCTTGGTGGGGGTAAACTCTCCCATTTTTTTTAGATTGCATGCCAGCAAAGCCACTACACAACACTAAACAATACATTAATTGCACTATAACGGCGACAAGCGGTGCCCACAAACGTTTAGGGCCTACATAAAGCTGTCCCAACAGCAGAATGGAGTGAATCTTTACCACCGCTACACCAGGCGATCAGCAGAGTCTTGTCTGGCAGCAGAATGGAGTGAATCTTTACCACCGCTACACCAGGCGATCAGCAGAGTCTTGTCTGGCAGCAGAATGGAGTGAATCTTTACCACCGCTACACCAGGCGATCAGCAGAGTCTTGTCTGGCAGCAAAACAATTCATTCAGCTTCGTTTACTGCCTTTAAAAAACAAACATAGCTGTTATGGCTGACCATATTTTCCTGGCATATTACATCATTTATGCAGCAGCATATAAGACATTTTTGGACTGACTTTGTTCTACGCAAATTTTGTCATTTAAAAAAAAGATTTACAGTTCTGAGTTGGATGACCGTTCAAAACATATTTTCCCAGTCTGACTTCCCAGTTGCAATGCTTGCGATTATCCACTGTCACCGATTCCTTCAAAACAATGTTGTTGAATTTGCGATTTCCAACTTGTTGCGTAATGTTTATGTTCAATGGCCGATGAGCAGTGATACGTTTAATCTATATTTCTCTTAATTATTTCTCTTAATTTGACAAGGATTAAGAAGGATTTGCCACTAGATTTGATTCACGATGATGACTGCTAGCTGAGATTGTGAAAGTAAGATGTTGACATGATCAGTCCAATCAAAGCTACTGTACATATAACGTGACTTGACGTCATTTCTGTGGCCAATGGCATTGAGCCTTCTTGGAAGGGCACTTTTAATATAACTCTATGATAGGACACAAAGGCCTGAAATTTTGGATGTCTACCCTTACTAAAGGACTGAAGCTAGCCTCTGCCCAACCTGCCCCGAATGGCGGATCGCCACTGTATAGGCCTGTAAAAGATTATATCGTTTCTGTATCTGGAACGCACCCAATCTTTTGGGGGAAGATTCGCGTATTCTCGCGATATTCGTTTGTACTGACGTGGTACGCAGCTCAGGGCAAAGAGAAAGCGAGCGCGCAGTTCTTTTTGTACATCAGTGGTTTTCCGCTATCTTGATTGGTGTGTGGTGTGATAAGGGGATAAAGCGGAAGGAATATGGTTCCATCTCACGTCCCTCCGGCTGCAGCGCTGTCATAACGGAGTTTTCGTGCGGGCGGCTGGGGCTTGTACTCGGTCCACGGAATAACCAGGATTCCTGCCTTTCCCGTTTAACACGGTAGTCCTTGCAGCAATAGCTGAGCGTCACGGGAACAGATGGGTGAGTTGAGACAAGATGATTTTAATATTTTTTTTAACCTTTGTGATGCGTCAATTTATAGTTGTAACAGTAGAAAACCTAAACACAACTGGACACACCTGGATACTTTACAGTACAGATGCTGAATGTAGTCTAAACTATGTTTTCGTTAGCTGCGTGTCCTGATGACCATAACGCGATGCTTAGGCGGGGAACTTGCGTGTGTGTTGCGAGTTCAGCAGACAGTAAGAAGACGTTGATGTGCGACAGATGTTGACACGTTTACATTTTTATTCTCCGTCCTCTCTCTTCCCCTATCTCGCTCTTCCTCTCCCCGTTGTTGCGCGAATATAGCCTGGGTTTAAATGAGTTTAGTTGTAGAGTTACTAATAGGAAGTGTAGATCCCTCCAGGTAAACCCCAGGGAGAAGTGGGGGGAGAGAGGAGGGGAAGGACCGGAAGAGAAAACAGCTTCATGATCTTCACTGTAATACAGACTGAGATAGGCCAGATGTCCCCTCCTCTCTTCCTCCTCTATTATTTCAATCCTCTCTTCTTCTCCTCTCTTCATTCTATTCCTGTAGTGGCTGTATAAGCCACCCCCCTAGTTGTGACCAATAATATACTCATTCACAGATACACACAGACACCACCTGGCACCATCCGTTGGAGTCCTGGTCCCCATGGTAACCAGACACCTCAGCAGCACCTCCATGGGGATTGTTATTGGTGGCCAGCTGACATATGAATATTCATCAGTATTGTGTGTGTGTTCTACTACTGAGTTGGGAGTGTATTATTCTGCAGGCATAGTTGGTACACTCCTATGGTTCCTCTGTTCCTTCTCTCAGTACAGAGAGGCACAGGGTAGATGGGGATAGACAGGGAGAGAATGAGAGGCTGTTTTAGGGGTTGGGAGCTAGGAGGGGGATTGAGTCATAGCAGTCCAACGTCTCATTCCACCATTCCCGTAGTTACATCCCCACCACCACCCACACAACTATGACAGAGATCTGTGTATTTGTGTGTCCTTTTACAAACTGAACTTCTCTTTGGGCGCATTCCTGACTTGGAATGCAAACACAACTCAACTATTGCGGAAATCAAATAAGATTTTATTGGTCACGTACACGGTTTAGCAGGTGTTATGGCGGGGCAGTGAAATGCTTATCTTCCTAGACCCTATCAATCAATGCAGTAAATGACTACAATTCAAACTTTTTTAAACAGGAACTAAATTATGCATTCATGTCAATCAAAAACTTGATGACTTCGGCACAGATCTCTCACGTTAAGATTCAGGCTTAAGTTTGTTAGCCATTAGTCATAAATGGTTTGTCTTTTCTCTCTTGTCTCTCTGTCTCTGTGTGTTTCCAGTGGAGGCGGTGGTAGAGTTTGACTATGAGGCTCAACAGGAGGATGAGTTGAGTCTGCGTGTCGGTGACATCATCATTAAGGTAACCAAGGATGACGGAGGGTGGTGGAAAGGAGAGATAGACGGACGGAGGGGGCTGTTCCCAGACAACTTTGTCAGAGTGAGTAACAATTACAACACACACTCAAATCAATGTTGTTGTTCCCATATTGTGTTTTAAGAGCATTGTACAACCAAGTGTTTAGGATCTGTAGCATTTTGTAAATGTGTCAATGCATTTAGAATGTCAATGAAAATGCTTCACAGTGTTTACCATGTAAATACCTCAACATGTTTATTCACCGTAACACTTTTTAAACACATTAACATATCTATTCAGCACAAGGCGTTTTAGGTTTTAAAAACTAAACACTGGGGGTGAGGTTTTAACAGTGTAGGGTGTAAAGCACGGTTTGCATATTTCCCAGCATGCCTTTCAAGTGAAGGGTGAAAGACCCACCCATGACTGTCTTTGTTGGTGAGAGAGATATTGTTGTCGATTTCAATAACTTGATTGACCATATGTGAACATGTTACTTTAAAAAAAATGTAAAATATATTCTAACTTGGCCATAACTAAAGGCCATTCACATATTATACATGTCATGAGGTGTTTAGTTATGACCTAGTTGTCCTCCATAATGTGTTCTGAAAATCTTGACTCATGGGCCACATCAGACCTGCAAATCACAGTACACTGGTTTGTGAAGTGATTAATAAATCTTGTTGGAATACAGATAGAGGGTGTATATCCAACAATTCCCCCCCCCCCCAAAAATCATTTTCTCACTCAAGACATGGCATATGGGGGAGCAGTGAGATACCCAATCGATTAGATTATACTTTTCTCGTCAATAATCTTGAAAGAAAACGTATAGTTAAAGATTGCACTATGCAGAAATCGCTCCACCATTTCCTGGTTGCTAGAATTCCAAAAGTTCTTCTAATTTCAGTTTGTGGCAAAACAAACCGTAGAGAATCATTGTACTGTCTAAACCGCTCTGAAATATATATTTGCATAACCATTACTATTGTATTTTCAGCTGTTTGAAGCTGGTGTATAAAACTGAAAGTGAAATACGCAAAAAAAAAACTAAACTTAAGAACAAAAAGTGTAGAAATAGCGCACATAGAACAGATCTACCTCTTCTTAGACTTGCTTTCATTGAGATCTATAACACACATTTCTATTTGAATTTGGTCGGTCCGCCTAAATAAAAGTTACATATTGCGGCTTTTGAAAACTGGAAATCAACCAAAGGTCAAATGCTTTACCTATCTAAAGGTTGCAAGTGCGTGGGCGATGGAGAGAAACAAAATGGTGCAGTTTAAGGCCATGTGGCGGAGAGTGATGCAGGCGCTGGAGATGAGGGGTGTGAGCAGTTGGGTCCTGGCAGGAGTGGTGTTGTGGATGTTTGTGTGCATCTGCATGTTGTCGTTTTGTATGTGGATATTTTGTATTATAAAAAATATAAATAATAAATAAAATATTAAAGCCAATAGTTTTTCACCCAAACCTGCACTCAGAATGACTGCTGTGGTGAAGGACTTAACAAACAATACTACCTTAACCATCTTGACTGGAACCAACATCTCAGTAACGAGTGTAATAAATCCAACCCCTTACAGATTGGATTAGTTTAGAAAAATGTAAGTTATTTATCTTTGTATAGTATACAATCAAGTAATCAATCAATGTGCCTGAGGAAACAGATATTAAAACAAACTATTCTAAAAATCTACCTGCATTGAATGGAAACATTTCTTGAATCAAATGTCTTGTTCAGTTGTGCTGAAATGTAGGTTTGATTGAATTTATTTGACAGTCTGTAAAATCCATACATAAGGGAGCTCCAGCTGGTGACGCCTCCACATACAATTGAAGGAAATCATCAAGGATAACACAATACATCTTAACAGCTTATTTCCATTGTGGTCCTTCTGAAGAGGGAAAGGTGACAGACATTCCTAACACTGATCTGAATAGAAGGCATGGAAAGTCACATCCATTGCTATTGACTAAATCCATTCTTAACAGGACTGTGGGAAAGTAAACACTAGTGTTTAAAATGTGAACACTTAGGAGATGAAGGTGTTCTACTGGTTGGAAACTAACTGGGAAAAAGCTGACTCATGTTTAATCTTGCATTCTAAATGCTTGTGTTTAGTATGAGAACACCTATTGCCAAATCAAAATATCTAACGTTTAAGTTTTAAACATGTCACGTTTCATGTTTTTTTTTTTTTTTACAGTGTAGCCTAATGAACCTAATGACTGGTTCTGCGAATCTGTAAAGAACACAAACCTGTTCTTTGAATGTCCTGGATGGGAGACCAGATGCTGCAGCAAAAACACTGACACCAGTATCTAACAGTGGTGTGGTTGTGTGGTACGGGGGAAGCATCCACTTCCTTTCACAGTAGAGGAAGTACAAATGACACAAGCAAACATGAACCCAGTGTTGTTGTGTGTTTCTTTAACCCTGAATGGTCAATGATAAAGTCGATCTAGAATAGAACAGACAAGATATTCATCTGCTGAATTGTTGCTCCTAAAAATCATTATTTAATAACTGTTGTGTTGAATGTCACTGCTCACTCAGATTACACTCACCTTGTGGTCAGTTTGAGTGCATGAGTCATGCATGTTATCATTCTCTTGTTCGTCCCAATAAAATGTGCATTTGTTCACTCCCCTCGTGGACTCCTGTGATTACACTCACCCTGTGGTCAGTATTAGGGATGAATATTTTCCAGAGAATCTTTCAGGTTTCAACACCAGGAATAATACATATTATGCCGAGCGTCCCGAGAAATAACTGTCTGTCAGGTCCCCCAGTCGAGCAGTGAATTTCAACCACAGATTTGACCGCAAAGACCAGGGACGTTTTCCAATGACATGCAAAGAAGGGCCCCTATTGGTAGATGGGTGTAACAAACAAAAAAGCGGACATTCAATGTCCGTTTCAGCATGGTGAAGTTATTAACTACACTTGGGATGGTGTATCAATACACCCAGTCATTACAAAGATAGACGTCCTTCCTAACTCAGTTTGCAGAGAGGAAGGAAACCACTCCGGGATATGAAGATGAGGCCAATGGTGACTTTAAAACAGTTGCAGTGTTGAATGGCTGTGATAGGAGAAAACTGAGGATGGATCAACAACATTGTACTTATTACTCCAGAATACTAACCTAACTGACAGAGTGAAAAGGAAAACCTGGTTGTCTGCTTTCTACCAGGCACTGGGAGATGAATTCACCTTTCAGCAGGACAATAACCTGAGCTTCATCCACACATTGTGACGAATAGCCTCTTCTTAGAAACCTAATGCGCATCTCCGCTGCTTTTTCTATAGATCATTCGTTTTAATAGGTGTAATAGTAAAGACAATAGGCAGCTGGTGAGTTTCAAGTTTGGGGAAGCTTCCAATTTATCCTACCATTTCTACCCATCTTTTATATGCACATTTTTGTGGAACATTTTATTTTCTCAGTCATTGTCACGTGATTAATCATAAAAATCTGAAATAAAATGATAAAAATGTCAAAGTTCAAATTGAACTGAGGTGAGAGCAGCAGCCTCTGCCATATGAAGACATTGATACACTGTGATCCATTGGCGGCTAAAGAAATGAGCTCATAGAACTCCGAGAGCCTATAGGCCAATGCAGCAGTAGGCCTGTAACCTCCATCTCAACTAAGTAAAGCTGACAAATAAAAACAGTAGAAAATAACCTGATAAATTCTGCTTCTTTCAATCACAATCATCTCTCTTCTCCACCTGTCTGCCTCCCTTTCTATCTGTCTTGACTTGAGCTATTGTTAGTGAACTGCAACATTGTATCAACTAGCCTATTCTGGGCCCTCAGAGTTTCCCACCCAGTGAGCTCTAGACAGACCGCTGTTTTTTAAAATAACATTTCCACTGGCTATATGGGGTCATCAGATCACGATATTTTGCTCTTTCACACCGAGGCTTGGTGATTATCGAGGCCGGGAGTGTTACAAATATTTTTTAAATACTGAGGAACTATAATTTGCAATGGATAGAAAGAAAGAAAAAATACTGACTTTGTTTCCGATGTGTGAGTTGAAAACCATACTGAGAAGCTCAGTTTATTAGTGGTGGACGTGGTGAGTTAAGACAATCAGACATTAACAAATGGGCACCCTCCTGTATTTGCATGCCGCAGGCCAGGTAGGCCTACTCTATATGCGTGCTCAGGGGCACTCGCACCCTCAACGTTACCAGGACAGGGAACACATACTCATTGCTCACCGAGCGCTCCAAACAAAAGGCAATGACAAGATTGACAAAACCAAAACTTGTTTCTCACAAGTTTAGAAGGTTGTGAACTCTGCAAACAATGTTTCCACTCCGAGAATGAGACCGGCGAATTACTGTAATTAAGACATGCATTGATAGAAGTGTATGTAACCATATGATGAGAGAATAACAGTACATTCACTAGGCTTACGTGAGTCATATGGGGAATTGATAAAAAAAATGTACCATCAAAGGGCAAAGAATTCACACAATGTATGGGCAAGAATTGGCGGTAGACAGCTGAGCACAGTCTGGAGAGCTGCACCATATCTTGGCCAGACACCCCTCCACCACACACAGGTCTGCACATTATACCCCTAGAGCAGCATTGTACTTATACTGGACAGATTTGGGTAAGAGTGAGTCCTGTCACTTTTTCCTTTTCCTGTCTGCTAAAACTACATCACCGGAGAAAGCATCTAAGCGAGTGAAACAGCACCCCACTACATATAGACCATGTATCTCGGCCTGGGCAGAAATAGTATGACATGCTATACTATTTTGGTCCAGACAGCATTAGATACAGTATATGGTCTACACATTTTGAGAAGTAAAAATGTCTAAAAACATATTTTCACTTTGTCATTATGGGGTATTGTGTGTAGATGGATGAGAGAGAAATTCAATGAATACATGTTAAATTCAGGCTGTGGCAACAAAGCGTGAAGTAAGTCAGGGGGTATATTCTTTCAGAAGGCTCTGTATGGTCACTATGGCGGGGTTCTCCCCAAACAAGCTGCACCACCTTGTCGGCTTCGCTGTGCCAACAATTACAAATGTTATGATTCTCTTCTGCCATCTTTATGGAGTGTGCACTTGTTCACCTCCATCTCATGAATTGAAAAGAGGACTTAATGGCCATGTCCTCTTATAATCTCCACCCAGCACAGCAAGAATAGGCCACCTCTCAGAGCCTGGTTCCTCTATAGGTTTCTTCCTAGGTTCCTGCCTTTCTAGGGAGTTTTTCCTAGCCACCGTGTATCTACATCTGCATTGCTTGCTGTTTGGGATTTTAGGCTGGGGTTCTATATAAGCACTTTGTGACATTTTCTGATGTAAAAAGGGTTTTATAAATACATTTGATTTTGATTATTATGATTTGTTTTGGTATTCATAAAGCATCTCAGAGCAGAGTGCTGATCTTTAGATCATAATGAATGACATTACATGGACAGAGTGTACCTGATCCTAGATGAGCACTCCTAGTCTGTAATGCTTTATGGATATGGGCCCTGCTGGTATGTTGGTGCTAGGCTGGAACAAAAACCTGTTAAAACTGCTTTCCAGGAACAGGGTTGGAAAATGTTCATCTCAGAGGAAGAGAGTTTGACTAGATGTGTCCCATGACAGTAACATTGTGTGTGTGTGTGTACAGTCGTGGCCAAAAGTTTTGAGAACAACACACATATTAATTTTCACAAATTCTTCTGCCTCAGTGTCTTTTGATATTTTTGTCAGAATTTACTATGGGAATACTGAAGTATAATTACAAGCATTTCATAAGTGTCAAAGGCTTTTATTGACAATTACATGAAGTTGATGCAAAGAGTCAATATTTGCAGTGTTGACCCTTCTTTTTCAAGACCTCAGCAATCCGACCTGGCATGTTGTCAATTAACTTCTGGGCCACATCCTGACTGATGGCAGCCCATTCTTGCACAATCAATGCTTGGAGTTTGTCAGAATTTGTGGGTTTTTGTTTGTCCACCCACCTCTTGAGGATTGACCACAAATTCTCAATGGGATTAAGGTCTGGGGAGTTTCCTGGCCATGGACCCAAAATATCGATGTTTTGTTCCCCGAGCCACTTAGTTATCACGTTTGCCTTATGGCAAGGTGCTCCATCATGCTGGAAAAGGCATTGTTCGTCACCAAACTGTTCCTGGATGGTTGGGAGAAGTTACTCTCGGGAGATGTGTTGGTACCATTCTTTATTCATGGCTGTGTTAGGCAAAATTGTGAGGGAGCCCACTCCCTTGGCTGAGAAGCAACCCCACACATGAATGGTCTCAGGATGCTTTACTGTTGGCATGACACAGGACTGATGATAGCGCTCACCTTGTCTTCTCCGGACAAGCTTTTTTCCGGATGCCCCAAACAATCGGAAAGGGGATTAATCAGAGAAAATGACTTTACCCCAGTCCTCAGCAGTCCAATCCCTGTACCTTTTGCAGAATATCAGTCTGTCCCTGATGTTTTTCCTGGAGAGAAGTGGCTTCTTTGCTGCCCTTCTTGACACCAGGCCATCCTCCAAAAGTCTTCGCCTCACTGTACGTGCAGATGCACTCACACCTGCCTGCTGCCATTCCTGAGCAAGCTCTGTACTGGTGGTGCCCCGATCCCGCAGCTGAATCAACTTTTTAGGAGACGGTCCTGGCACTTGCTGGACTTTCTTGGGCACCCTGAAGCCTTCTTCACAACAATTGAACCACTCTCCTTGAAGTTCTTGATGATTTAGTTGCAATCTTACTGGCAGCAATATCCTTGCCTATGAAGCACTTGATGACGGCACGTATTTCCTTGCAGGTAACCATGGTAGACAGAGGAAGAGCAATGATTCCAAGCACCACCCTCCTTTTGAAGCTTCCAGTCTGTTATTCGAACTCAATCAGCATGACAGAGTGATCTCCAGCCTTGTCCTCGTCAACACTCACACCTGTGTTAACGAGAGAATCACTGACATGATGTCAGCTGGTCCTTTTGTGGCAGGGCTGAAATGCATTGGAAATGTATTTTGGGCATTCAGTTAATTTGCATGGCAAAGAGGGACTTTGCAAGTAATTGTAATTCATCTGATCACTCTTCATAACATTCTGGAATATATGCAACTTGCCATCATACAAACTGAGGCAGCAGACTTTGTTAAAATTAATATTTGTGTCATTCTCAACTTTTGGCCACGACTGTACAGTAAGCAGGTGTTTCCTGTTCTGACATTGCAAATCTGTTCCTCTTCCTTTTGTTATATCAGTTTGGTTTCCTTCTATAGAGAAGCGCACTCACTTATACTCTGACACACTCAGGTGTGCTTGTGAATGTGTGTGTGTGTGTTATTGCGTCAGTCTGTGGGCTGCAGAGCAGGGATTATGAAACTGCATCCTGACGAATGCATTAAAGAACTGGGAAATATACAGCCGTGTGTGTGAATAAAAAGGCTGTGTATGTTGCAGCTGTAGGGCAATGCTGACGAACACACAGTAACTTGGGTAGGGCAATGCTGACGTACACACAGTAACTCGGGTAGGGCAATGCTGACGAACACACAGTAACTCGGGTAGGGCAATGCTGACGAACACACAGTAACTCGGGTAGGGCAATGCTGACGTACACACAGTAACTCGGGTAGGGCAATGCTGACGAACACACAGTAACTCGGGTAGGGCAATGCTGACGTACACACAGTAACTCGGGTAGGGCAATGCTGACGAACACACAGTAACTCGGGTAGGGCAATGCTGACGTACACACAGTAACTCGGGTAGGGCAATGCTGACGAACACACAGTAACTCGGGTAGGACAATGCTGACGTACACAGTAACTCGGGTAGGACAATGCTGACGTACACACAGTAACTCGGGTAGGGCAATGCTGACGAACACACAGTAACTCGGGTAGGGCAATGCTGACGAACACACAGTAACTCGGGTAGGACAATGCTGACGAACACACAGTAACTCGGGTAGGGCAATGCTGACGAACACACAGTAACTCGGGTAGGGCAATGCTGACGTACACACAGTAACTTGGGTAGGGCAATGCTGACGAACACACAGTAACTCGGGTAGGGCAATGCTGACGAACACACAGTAACTCGGGTAGGACAATGCTGACGAACACACAGTAACTCGGGTAGGACAATGCTGACGAACACACAGTAACTCGGGTAGGACAATGCTGACTAACACACAGTAACTCGGGTAGGGCAATGCTGACGAACACACAGTAACTCGGGTAGGACAATGCTGACGAACACACAGTAACTCGGGTAGGGCAATGCTGACGAACACACAGTAACTCGGGTAGGACAATGCTGACGAACACACAGTAACTCGGGTAGGGCAATGCTGACGAACACACAGTAACTCGGGTAGGGCAATGCTGACGTACACACAGTAACTCAGGTCGCGTGTGTCCTGTGATAGTTTCCATAAGAAAAAAAGGGCAAGACACAATAACTGCATTAGCGTTTGTGGGTGGACATGAAGTTAGGGATGTGTGTGTGTGTATTCCTCTTCCTGCTCATAAAGGGTTAGGTGACTCGGGTTACAGACATCTTATCCATTACCATGACTTCAGCACCTGATAAATAGATGGGAGACAAGATACACAGAGATACAAAACAAACATTCAAACTCTCTCTCTCTCTCTCTCCAGGAGATGAAGAAGGAGGTGAAGAGAGCGGCGGGTCCTAAATCTGGTTTGTCCAATGGCAGTACAAGCCCTGTACCTGAGCCTGACCTACGACCAGCCAGGAAAGGTACCCCCCCCCTTCACACACACACATACTTAGGTAGATTAATGTCCCCCTGCTCATACACAGATCCTATTAGAGAGATAGGCATTAGCGTCAGGTTATCCTTTGTCCTTCACACACACGTGCACACATTCCTGGTACTACCGTTCACTAAAGGAATTATTAACAATATTAACAGTACTATATATATACATACAGTTGAAGTCGGAAGTTTACATACACTTAGGCTGGAGTCATTAAAACTGGTTTTTCAACCACTCTACACATTTTTTGATAACAAACTATAGTTTAGGCAAGTTGGTTAGGACATCTACTTTGTGCCTGACACAAGTAATGTTTCCAACAATTGTTTACAGACCGATTATTTCACCTATAATTCACTGTATTACAATTCCAGTGGGTCAGAAGTTTACATACACTATGTTGACTGTACCTTTTAAACAGCTTGGAAAATTCCAGAAAATGATGTCATGGCTTTAGAAGATTCTGATATGCTAATGAACATTATTTGAGTCAATTTGAGGTGTACCTGTGGATGTATTTTAAGGCCTACCTTCAAACTCAGTGTCTCTTTGCTTAACATCATGGGAAAATCAAAAGAAATCAGCCAAGACTTCAGAAAAAAATACCCCTCAGGCAGGAGACACGTTCTGCCTCCTAGAGATGAATGTGCTTTGGTGCGAAAAGTACAAATCAATCCCAGAACAATAGCAAAGGACCTTGTGAAGTTGCTGAAAGGAAACTGGTACAAAAGTATCTATATCCACAGTAAAATGAGTCCTATATCGACATAACCTGAAAGGCCGCTCAGCAAGGAAGAAGCCACTACTCCAAAACCACCATTAAAAAAAGCCAGACTACGGTTTGCAACTGCACATGGGGACAAAGATCATACTTTTTGGAGAAATGTCCTCTGGTCAGATGAAACAAAAATATAACTGTTTGGCCATAATGACCATTGTTATGTTTGGAGGAAAAAGGGGGATGCTTGCAAGCCGAAGAACACCATCCCAACCGTGAAGCATGGGGGTGGCAGCATGTTGTGGAGGTGATTTGCTGCAGGAGGGACTGGTGCACTTCACAAAATGGATGGCATCATGAGGCAGGAAAATGATGTGGATATATTGAAGCAACATCTCAAGACATCAGTTAAAGGTTGGTCGCAAATGGGTCTTCCAAATGGACAATGACCCCAAGCATACTTCCAAAGTTGTGGCAAAATGGCTTAAGGACAGCAAAGTCAATGTATTGGAGTGGCCATCACAAAGCCCTGACCTCAATCCTATAGAACATTTGCGGGCAGAACTGAAAAGGCGTGTGCAAGCAAGGAGGCCTACAAACCTGCCTGAGTTACACCAGAATGGGCCAAAATGTACCCATTGTTGGAAGCTTGTGGAAGGCTACCCGAAATGTTTGACCCAAGTTAAACCATTTAAAGGCAATGCTACGAAATACTACTTGAGTGTATGTAAACTTCTGACCCACTGGGAATGTGATGAAAGAAAGAAATACTGAAAGAAGTAACTTTGGCTCTTCCATTCCTGTGGCGGTCCTCATGAGAGCCAGTTTCATCATAGTGCTTGATGGTTTCTGCGACTGCACTTGAAGAAACTTTAAAAATTCTTGAAATTTTCTGTATACTGACCTTCATGTCTTAAAGTCATTTCATGTCTTAAAGTCATTTCTCTTTGCTTTTTTGAGCTGTTCTTGCCATAATATGGACTTGGTCTTTTACCAAATAAAGCTGTCTTCTGTATAGCACCCCTACCTTGTCACATCACAACTGATTGGCTCAAATTCATTAAGAAGGAAAGAAATTCTACAAATGACCTTTTAAGAAAGCACACCTGTTAATTGAAATGCATTCCAGGTGGCTACGTCATTAAGCTGGTTGATAGAATGCCAAGAGTGTGTAAAGCTGTCATCAAGGCAAAAGGTGGCTGTTGAAGAATCTCAAATATAAAATATATTGTTTAACACTTTTTTGGTTACTACATGATTCCATATGTGTTATTTCATAGTGTTGATGTATTCACTATTATTCTACAATGTAGAAAATAGTAAAAATAAAGAAAAACCCTTGAATGAGCAGGTGTTCTAAAACTTTTGACCGGTAGTGTGTGTGTGTGTATATGTATATATAATGACCGGTAGTGTGTGTGTGTATATGTATATATAATGACCGGTAGTGTGTGTGTGTATATGTATATATAATGACCGGTAGTGTGTGTATGTATATATAATGACCGGTAGTGTGTGTGTGTGTATATGTATATATAATGACCGGTAGTGTGTGTGTGTATATATAATGACCGGTAGTGTGTGTATATGTATATATAATGACCGGTAGTGTGTGTGTGTATATGTATATATAATGACCGGTAGTGTGTGTGTGTATATGTATATATAATATTAGTATGTGTGCAGTGGGCAACAAATAATATTTGTGAACATAATAAATAGTTAAATAATATACTAGTGTGTGTGTGTGTGTTCCAGGAGATCAGACCCACCAGAGGAGGTGTAAGGCTTCCTTCAGCTATGTTCCCCAGAACGAGGATGAGTTAGAGCTGAAGATAGGAGATGTCATCCACATACTGGGGGAGGTGAGAGGGGAGGCTGACATACTGGGGGAGGTGAGAGGGAGGCTGACATACTGGGGGAGGTGAGAGGGGAGGCTGACATACTGGGGGAGGTGAGAGGGGAGGCTGACATACTGGGGGAGGTGAGAGGGGAGGCTGACATACTGGGGGAGGGGAGAGGGAGGCTGACATACTGGGGGAGGGGAGAGGGAGGCTGACATACTGGGGGAGGAGAGAGGGGAGGCTGACATACTGGGGGAGGTGAGAGGGGAGGCTGACATACTGGGGGAGGTGAGAGGGGAGGCTGACATACTGGGGAGGTGAGAGGGGAGGCTGACATACTGGGGGAGGTGAGAGGGGGAGGCTGACATACTGGGGGAGGTGAGAGGGGAGGCTGACATGCTGGGGGAGGTGAGAGGGGAGGCTGGCATACTGGGGGAGGGGAGAGGGGAGGCTGACATACTGGGGGAGGGGAGAGGGGAGGCTGACATACTGGGGGAGGGGAGAGGGAGGCTGACATACAGGGGAGGGGAGGCTGACATACTGGGGGAGGGGAGGGGAGGCTGACATACTGGGGGAGGGGAGAGGGGATGATAACATACTGGGGGAGGAGAGAGGGGAGGCTGACATACTGGGTGAGGTGAGAGGGGAGGCTGACATACAGGGGGGAGAGGGGAGGCTGACATACAGGGGAGGGGAGGCTGACATACTGGGGGAGGGGAGGGGAGGCTGACATACTGGGGGGGGAGAGGGAGGATGACATACTGGGGGAGGTGAGAGGGGAGGCTGACATACTGGGTGAGGTGAGAGGGGAGGCTGACATACAGGGAGGGGAGAGGGAGGCTGACATACAGGGGGGGGAGAGGGGAGGATGACATACAGGGGGAGGTGAGCGGGGAGGCTGACATACAGGGGGAGGGGAGAGGGGAGGCTGACATACTGGGGGAGGTGAGTGGGGAGGCTGACATACAGGGGGAGGTGAGCGGGGAGGCTGACATACAGGGGGAGGGGAGAGGGGAGGCTGACATACAGGGGGAGGTGAGCGGGGAGGCGAGCGGGGAGGCTGACATACAGGGGAGGTGAGCGGGGAGGCTGACATACAGGGGGAGGTGAGCGGTGAGGCTGACACAGGGGAGGGGAGCGGGGAGGCGGCGGGAGGCTGACATACAGGGGGAGGGGAGAGGGGAGGCTGACATACAGGGGAGGGGAGCGGGGAGGCGAGCGGGGAGGCTGACATACAGGGGAGGGGAGAGGGGAGGCTGACATACAGGGGAGGTGAGCGGGGAGGCTGACATACAGGGGAGGGAGAGGGGAGGCTGACATACAGGGGAGGTGAGCGGGGAGGCGGCGGGAGGCTGACATACAGGGGAGGTGAGCGGGGAGGCTGACATACAGGGGGAGGTGAGCGGGGAGGCTGACATACAGGGGAGGTGAGCGGGGAGGCTGACATACAGGGGGAGGTGAGCGGGGAGGCTGACATACAGGGGAGGTGAGCGGGAGGCTGACATACAGGGGAGGTGAGCGGGAGGCTTACATACAGGAGGAGGTGAGCGGGGAGGCTGACATACAGGGGGAGGTGAGCGGGGAGGCTGACATACAGGGGGAGGTGAGGGGGGAGGCTGACATACAGGGGGAGGCGAGCGGGGAGGCTGACATACAGGGGGAGGTGAGCGGGGAGGCTGACATACAGGAGGAGGTGAGAGGGGAGGCTCACTGTGTGTTTGGGTGTGTGTCGTTTTCAACTTTTTCTTTACTGTAGTAACTTCCCCCTCTGGTGGCCACATGACAGATCTGTTAAACCACATTATAATACTGTAGTGACCCTGTGTTCACAGTCATGTATATTAGCTCCTCCACGGGAGCTAGCTGTCTTACACCACGGAGAACATGCAGGTCTCCCGACCAGAACCTTGTGCTTTCAATTTTCATCTTCAGACAACTTCACTCTCCCTTCCTGTTTCATTGCAATATTGACTTGTGTGTTCAGGTGGAGGAGGGCTGGTGGGAGGGCAGTCTGAAGGGTATGACAGGGATGTCTCATGTGTTCAGGTGGAGGAGGGCTGGTGGGAGGGCAGTCTGAACGGTATGACAGGGATGTTTCATGTGTTCAGGTGGAGGAGGGCTGGTGGCAGGGCAGTCTGAACGGTATGACAGGGATGTCTCATGTGTTCAGGTGGAGGAGGGCTGGTGGGAGGGCAGTCTGAACGGTATGACAGGGATGTCTCATGTGTTCAGGTGGAGGAGGGCTGGTGGGAGGGCAGTCTGAACGGTATGACAGGGATGTTTCATGTGTTCAGGTGGAGGAGGGCTGGTGGGAGGGCAGTCTGAACGGTATGACAGGGATGTTTCATGTGTTCAGGTGGAGGAGGGCTGGTGGGAGGGCAGTCTGAACGGTATGACAGGGATGTCTCATGTGTTCAAGTGGAGGAGGGCTGGTGGCAGGGCAGTCTGAAGGGTATGACAGGGATGTCTCATGTGTTCAGGTGGAGGAGGGCTGGTGGGAGGGCAGTCTGAACGGTATGACAGGGATGTTTCATGTGTTCAGGTGGAGGAGGGCTGGTGGCAGGGCAGTCTGAACGGTATGACAGGGATGTCTCATGTGTTCAGGTGGAGGAGGGCTGGTGGCAGGGCAGTCTGAACGGTAAGACAGGGATGTTTCCCTCCAACTTCACCAGAGAGCTGGAGGACACGCCCCCTTCACTAGACACATCCACTAGGTCATCACAAGAGGAGCTACGCAGCAACAAGACCAGTGAGTCACGCACTCATCACAGCCATGCACATGCACAAACCATCACAAGCTAGGTTTTCATCCAATTGGTGATAGATTTTCATGCGAATATTCTAAAATCTGCATAAAGTAAATATGCGCATTTTCCCACCAGTGGTGTGCTTCCACCAAAGAGACATGTTACGGATAAAAATCAGTGCGTGATGAGGTAGTGTACACAAAAAGTCATTTTTGCCTTATATTTTCACATACCGAATAAAAATTCTTAAATTCAATGTGTTTCTATCGCCCTTTCAACTCTACTCCAGCCAACAGCTCGCAGATACAGTGCGGGTAGGCTGTGAGGGTTGTCTAGTCTACATGATGAGATGATTATGGATTTCTATTTGTCAAATGGCAGTCAAGCATCAATCATGTCACCAGAATAAGACCCTCAAGCTCATTACCGTGCACTTTCACCACCCTGTGAAATTCATCATAACATATTTCATCTGTAGTCTAATAAACTGCATGGTTTGTGGGAGGACCACACAACATGTCATCCATCGCAGGGCTCCAAGCTGACTTCTATATGATGGTTGTTATATCAATGCGTATGAAAAGGTTTCCACCGTCATGTCTGGTATAATCCATTTTACCACCTTGTCTAGTGGATTTAGTTTAGTTGACATTTGGAAAGTTTTCCGTCAGGCCTGTCATATTTGTATCCAACGTGTACTTTTACACACATAAAAAGGTTGGACGGAAACCTGGTTACTGATCAAATGTTTTTTATATGCATGAAATGGCAGATCAATATTCATATGATGTAACACAATTAAAGAACATTGTTACATGATTCTGCTGAACTCAACATGGTTTCTAATAAATTGTTAGCATAAATAGTCAGTGTGTGTGTGTGTGTGTGTGTGTGTGTGTGTACGTGTGTGTGTGTTTGTGTGTGTGTGTGTACGTGCGTAGGTAAAGACAGTCCAGGCAGCGAGAGTGACGGAGGAGAGAGTCGCTCTGACAGTGGAGAGATTCAACCCAAGAAGGTGTGTGTGTAGTTTGATAACAGTTTCATGATAAGTGTAATGTGTTAGAACAGTATTGTCGTGGTAACTATAGTGCTGGTAACGTGTGTCTCCAGGTTCGAGGGTTTGGGTTCGGTGACATCTTTAAAGACCAGCCCATCAGACTGAGACCTGCATCTGGAGACATGGACACAGAGGGAGAGAAGGTGATACACACACACAAACTTAAAGGGATAATTCAGGCAGAATCTATATTTGGGTGGAATAACCCTTTACCCTTATAGATGTAGGAGTTTAATTTGAGCTAGTTTGCTACAGCAGGAAAATAATTATTCAGCAGCAGGAAATGTGAATTATTATATGGATTATAATTAATGGACATTTTTCTTTAGGGTAAATCATGTCTG